>NC_052118.1:887600-922677 GCF_012273895.1 Zerene cesonia
TGTCGTCTAATTATTTCAAATAAATATCTTCTTATAAATAAATAATACCTATGTAGGATTCTTTTTGATAACTTGAACATTGTAACGTGCGATTGCCCAAAATGGGAAAGTATCGTATTTGAACATTAGTTATCACCAACTCACTTCAGCGATTGTAATGCCAGTGCAGCATCAAGACTGTAAATTGACGTAAATATAATATTTTCGTTTTGATTCCTTTGTGGTCGAGTGCACCCACTCAGCTCTGGTCGGTCAAATAAATAATTTTTTTCTTATGTGGGTGAGATTTGTATACTGTAACTCACGACGTCGTTCATATTTACACCTTTCAACCTTAGTTTCTACATCATTTATCTATATTATGTAATTTGTGTAATATGTTTTTGATATTTATAAAATATTTTATTCCATCAGTGAACTCATGCAGGCACTTATGTTCTCTGAAAGATTATTAATTTCTCATGTGAGGTTATAAGTGAAATAAATGAGGTTTAATTGACAGCTGAAGAAAATTAGTAAAAAATAATTTGAACATTATCAAAAATGTTAGTATCCCTCGCTTTGGACCAATTCAATCGTGTCTTGTGATAAAATAATTTCATTCAGTATCTACATGCAAGAACAAAATCGGAATAAGCTGTAGATCGAAACAGAAATGTCCCACTAAAACTATGTCAATACAAGAATAAATTCCCGAAAGTAAAAATAAGACATCGCTAAAGTGGCACTTTGCCGCCTACACGGCGCATCATCCATTTTATATGGATCTCTCGCGTCGGATCGTTCGCTAACACGTCACATGTCCTGGCGGGTCACATTAAAATGGTTGTGTATTTTTATTTTTCGTTAGCACTATCAGAGTTTTATCGTCACCAAAGCTTCGTATAGCATCCACGTTATGATATTGACGTTTAAGTGAGTCCTGTGGGATGAATCTATGATTTGACGGTGGTCCACATATCGCGTTTTATGGGGTAGAGAATCAATTCCTCTTGCATTAGGAGATAGCATCTCGGACGATTTATGTTATTGCCTTTGTACCGGGGTGGTATTGGTGGTGAAGACATTTTATTTGATGCACGAATGAACGTGTTAGAGAATAATTTGTACTTATGTCGAAAAGCGTTAAAAAGTATTAAAGAATTGTTTTATTAAATTGCACATTTTTCATAAGTAGTAATATATAGTTAGTATAGTAGTTATATTTACATAGTTTTTCACTCTTAAATTAGATTGACTCCGCTATGACAAAAAATACCTCATAGAAAGTCGAGGTTAAGCAACGTTTGTCACGGTCAGTAATTGGATTGGTGGCCAACTTTTTTTTTCTTTTACTTTAAGCTCGTTTGTACGGAACCTTTAGAGCCCGATTCACACTTAACCGATTTTATTGACATATCAATAATAAATGGATACGTAACATCTTTTTATATTTTCAATCTGTAATGTACCAGCCGAGATTATGTGCTGTCATTCTACTAATTTCCAACTATATAAAGCATAAAATAAAGTGCTGATGTAGCGCTCGCAGTTTCACGTTTAACCTAAATATCTTAACAGCACGTGGTAACAGAATTAAATCGGTCAAACCATTAGTGATGCTTTAATATTAAAATGTCATCAGATTTCGCAAAATTCATGCGAGATTGTGGCGTCCGTTACATGGAACTATTTATTTTGCATCATTTATTTATATAACAAATGATAATCAGTTACTGCTTTAATTTAAACTTTATTAAATGAACTTGCGGCTTCATTTATTCTCAATTTAATCAAGTTATGATACGTTTTATCAAGCATTGAAAAATTATTGTATATACATTATGTACCGTTTTTATTTATTGTTATTCGTAATCCGTAAAACTTCCCACTGTCTTATACGAAAGAAATTGATGTAAAATTTTCCTTACAAAAACTTAGATACTACTGATTTTTGATGTGTTATACATAGGCTGTAAGATATTCTAATCTAGCGTAAATATAATGAAATATACACAGAGAACGGGACATGGACGGCATCCAGTAACAGGTTACACAAATGTGCAGGCAAACAGTCGTACAAAAGCAAGTTCCGAAGATCGTATCAACCGCTTAACTCGTCAATAACTCCCGTACGTGATCCATACATAGAAAATCCGTAACACGTTACCGTATTTTGGCCATCAGTAATGCGACCGCATCCGATGATTAATTGACCCGATTTGACCCAAACAATTACTTCAATTATTTACCTCCGGTCCGCTGTTACTGTGCAATTCGATAGTTCTCCTTTAATTTGAATTATGTACGCATTCGGCCGGTCCCGTCCAATTACGACAATGTACCGATCGATTCTTCAAACGTCGTTGATGAATATTAATTATGGACAATTTGTATGTTAACTAGCTTGATCTGCGGCTAATGGCGGCCAAGTGGCAGCGCGAAATGTTCGAGCCGAAGCCGGGATATGCGGATTATAAAATATATACATAATTTTAATTACTACGTGAGAAAAATAAACTGTCACGACAAATGGATGCAACTTATACATACATTATGAAAATGTCCAATCAATTAAATTCAAGAGATCACAATTTTAAATACTTACGCAGCATTTACTTCGTATGCGCATAAATACAGATAACGTTCTAACGTTATCTAAATACGAATCAGTGTTTTAAAACGATCTCAGCATAAATCGACGTTTAAAATATCAAGCACCATTTCTGGAACATTATGGCGCACTCGAAAGTAATAATAATAAAGTATCGCGGAGTTAATTACAAGCCACCCATGTCTCATTAAAACGCAGTAGATCTGATACATGTGCCTTCAACAATTCCGTAGGTGGGCTTCAACTGATTAAAATCAATTAAAAGGAAACCAGTTCCCGGTCTACTATAAATCCCCACTCATCAGAAACGAAAGCAATTATGCCCGTGTTTAGATTAGAAAAACAAACACGGGATAAACATTCCGCTAACATATTTACCGCACTTAAAATCCATTAAAACTTCCGAAAATCCAAACAAGTCTAAGTTTCGTGTTTTCAACGACATGCTTATTTACGAAGCCAAACAAACAGCTACATGTCATCCGCAGTTGACCCCGTTTCTTTGAGTCTTCCCTCCAAACGCGAGCGTCATGCACGGATCAATACGAAACAAGTTAAATAAATCAGCCAAGTTCAAGACGCCTTTGATCTCGGATATACAAAGGTAGACAAATAGCGTCTAATTAACGGTACCTGATCGGATCATTTCTGTTATGTAATCGAATAATTGTTATGTCAATACTCTTTGAGTACACTTATCTATTGTATGTGCTTGGAATCTCAATAATCAGTGAATTATATCTGTTAACATATTTGAAGGTCAGATAAACTATAATATAGCGTTTAAAATAAATTGACAATCACATCTTTTTATTTGCTGCACTTATATTTACTTACACTAAGGAACATTTGCAATAAAGGATACCTATGGATACCTAGTTTATATTAATATATAACAATTTTAAGTGAACTGGCATTTGGCATAGCGTTTTCTCTCTACAGAAAAAAATAAATGGTCGATTTATGTCGATATATTAATGCCGATTCAAAATAGTTCGTAATAGATTATTTGAATAAGGTTTGATTTGGTTAATTTGAAGAAATTACCAATTCATAAGCGCCTATGGTGCAGAACAAAACGTTTGGTAAAATTTGAGTATTTTATGAAATTACATGATTTGAATTAGTATTAATAAAGCCCTTCATGAAACTAATTATATAAACATATGCTTTACTGATATATCGCTGTGAAAAAGAAAAATTAAAACCCTCAGTACATCATTCACCGGCAGTCAACTTTTAATGAGCTTCTCATTCGACTCATTAAAATTAGTCAACCGTCATCCAAAAACAATAAACCCTGACCCACGTTTCAAAACTTCAAAGTTCTTTTTCATTGTGATATACTGTCCCCTCTGGTAGGCCAATATCCCTCGAGTGCCACCGTCACTCGCCGTAGCCCGTTTGACGCCATATGTGCTCGTCCGAGGCACGAAATACTATAAATCCCGCCCCGCGTGAAGTAAATTTAAGTTTTATTTGATCGGCTGGAAGGTTTAAAGTTCAGTAAATCACCCCAGATGAGGGTGGCTGCGTCGGAATGGGGTGAAATCCCAAAGGCGACGTACGGTGCGGTGCTCATCATTTCCCCATTGTCTCGTTAGACAAAAATCAAAAACAAACACTCGCCGGGATTTTTGGATCTAAGTCCAGATGATTCGCAATGATTTCGTTGATCGCTCTGTTTATTTGGCGTTGTGGCTGATTGCGCCTTTGGGAATGTGTCTGTATGTCGTTGGAAGCGATTATCTCGATGTTGAAATGATTTGTGATCCTTTGTGGTTTAGCGCGTACTTGTGTGCTGATCAATAAGTATTTCTGATTGACTTACTTCTGTTGTTTTTTTTCACTATTTCATACCAAATATTTATGTTCAATATTCGATTTTATTATCATATGAACGTGACTTCTATCATCACATATGTCATACGTCAATATGATATTTCGTTAAGCGTATACACACGTTTATAACAACCGAAGCAGACGACTTGAAACCATGACTTAAGGCTTAACTTATTTTATGCCGACCTTGACATTGTCAGTATTACGATACTACTCTACTCGAATTTCAATTTATAAGCCGACAATTATTTGAAATAGGTACTCGTGGATCGTGAATCTATTTTGCGGCCTGTTATAAATTTACTAAGTCGAAGATTTTGGAATTATTCATGTCTCAAATTGTATTGTGGCTGCCTGTTATATAATGATGTAGTTAATAAAATTCATAGTCTAATTATCTTTACGTATTATCATAGTACTGAAACAACTGTGGCGTTTATATTTTGTACCCGGTTTCACAATTTGTCGGAATCGGGTGAGATCTACAAATCTGGTAAAGTCACATAGCATTGCCAGAAAATGTCGCATAAACAATAAAAATTTCCCGTGACGCAAGCCGCGCGCCGACGTATCTAATATTTGCATGTGTCTCATCGCCCCTATGCATTGAATTACTAGTGATTTCCCCGTTCTTTGGATAAATGTAATTCTTTGCTCGAAGATTGCGTCTCCGCCGAGTCTCGTCCCTACGTGATCACAATACTGAGCCCGGCGTTGTCTCCAGCCTCCTTTATGTCTATCATTTATTCCGCCGATACGCGAACGTCAGCATTTGACAACTACAGTTCATGTCGGATAAATTGTCAGTGAAATTGTGCGACTAAGATTGAATTACGACTGTGGACGGGACCTTTCGACTCGCCTGTTTCGCTGAGGCCTGACAGATTTATCTTTCCCTTTGTTTTCTTATTCAGTTGGTATTTCGCAAAACTGTCAGGATTATACATCTTAAGCGCGACTATTTTCCCGACTTTTTCTGAGTACACCCGCCCCAGTGAAAATTATTTCTAATGCTTAAGCTCACGAGGCAATAAACTACAGCGATGATAATAAAAATGTTCAGCTTATTCCTCGTGTTCACGTTGTAAATTCAAACGGAGTTACGCGGTTTTCGACCTTACGTCTCCTTATTAATGTAACGATAGAACGTTTTAATTTTAATAAAACTGAACAACGGCACGGCGAAGCTATTTGTCAACCTTCTTTACTTTTGCTGGCATGAAATCATACAGTGGCACACGTCCTAACTACACTTCTTCGTCAAGACAATCGAATATAACCTTTTTGATTAGAAAGGTAAGATATAAAACGGCCGGTAATTTCGGTACGCCAGCGTTGAACGTGAAATCCCCGAAGGTGGCCACGCAGGATTTAAGCTTCTCTTCTTAAAGCAATAAAGGTGTGTTTTATTCGTGTACGAGAGGATTATATTTGGGATTTGGTCGGCGGAACACGTAGGTGAGCCATCGCTCATGTGACAAATTTCTGCGTTTGCTTTAACGCGGGATTCCGTGTTTAGAATATTATATCTGGTGTAGGGTCTGCGGGTATTCACATTCATTTACATATAGCACAGGTTCCGTTTATTGAACTGACAACTGTTTAAGGAATTATTCAATCGATAAATTTGTTTTGTAAGCTCAAAACTATATTGTTCCACCAGCAATATTGTTGAAAGTACGCGTATTTTATGTGAGTCTGGTATTTCCCCGGTTAGATATGAACAATGCATGTCACAGTTCAACTATAATAGCGTCCCACATAAGTTACGAAACCAGCGATAAACGCCGGGAGATAAAATGGTCTATGACACAGAGATTGCAAACGCCACTACTACTTAACGATTTTTATAGCGAAAATGATAAATTTGAGTTTGATTTTGATAGAATATGAAATATTATTTATCTCTTATTAATTCTCAAACATTGGAATTGTAATTTGGCATATAAACTGACTAAAACAAATATTTTCACCAGCTTTAGCCTATAATATAGTTATTATCATATATAAGAAGAAATAACTACAAAATAATACAACAATTTATTAATCTAATTCTTTCTACCAAAATAAAGAATCAATCTGAAGAAGAAATCTGTTAAATTGATAAATTAAACGTACATCTTCTGAACATCTACAATTGGTAGGATAGGACTAGAAGTAATTAGACCTCTGCCAACACAACTCCGTCCGTACAGGTGTTACTACGGACACCCGAATAATTTTAACTAGAATTTTTCACCACTACCCGAGCAAGGCTCAAATTTACACCTCTATTTGCTGGTTCCAAAGGAATTTCGTGCATTTTTTTCGCCTAGCATTGACTGATTGTGACAGCCTCCCTTGAGGGTGTCAGATTTGTTGGTTCGTTTGTACTTATATATACAAATTGTAGTTTCTTTAGTAACGAAGCGCTAACAATACGTGCGGAAACCGGGTTTAGTATTTGTCGAATGTTTCGTGTATGTTCGGTAACTCATGTAGACGTGATTTTGTTACGTAAGCGACTTACCAATTGTATATGTATGAGTCCGTTGAATTACATTTTGCAGTGTTTCCTTTTATTTTATTTACGATACGAGCATATCGATGTTTAAGCCCTTTAGTGGCAGAATGAAAAATGTTCCATAAATATTCTGATTGTTATTTTATTTCTACGAAAGAATTAATCTGGAGTCCCGTATCTCCTGGAGAACACGGGATTCATTTCACACGTGTATATGTGTATGTATGTGTATCATAAAACTCTCACTATAATAAAACCGTTTGTTTTCCTCAAAGTATGTTGCATAGCGATATCCCCACCCACATTAACAAAGCATATACAACACATATTATGCCCCATCCTGTATAACCAGTCATTTAGTTTCCATGCTTTGAATTTTAACCAATCAGCCCCGACGAACGTCAAAAACTATATAAACAAAAAGCGATTCCAATATTAATACGGGAGAATAATGAAGTCGCTTTAAACAAATTGGAAACAACCGACTCTTTATCACCACGGACATCCTGCGATATCTTTATCACAGGATGCAGTACTGTTTTTATTTATATATTTTTAACCGACGCTTTGCGTTCTGGGTAGTTCGCGATATATTTGCGAGTGCGCTGGTTTGTGTAGTGATCAGTTAACCCTGGATTATCCTTTTATACAGGTAGGGTGATCTAGTGAGTGGTGATTATTTTTGTAGACATATTTTTGCCACTTGTTGGTTTAAGTAATTTTAGTTAGAAGCGCCAATGGTTTAGTTGTTGATATATATTTTATTTATAGAATGGCTGTTTAATTTAGATTATAATAATTGAGTTTGTTTTATATGGATATGTTTAATATTTTATAACAAGAATTAAATTTACATACACATATTTTCTTAAATTTAAACAATCCTTATTTATTAATTTTCCCGCCGAATATAACAAAATTAGCGAAACTTCTAGAAACTCTTGGGAGGGAAAACAAAAATCCTTCTGTAACAAGCCATTGTCCCTTTGATAAAGGAGTCCGTTAATTATGGCATTGAATAACTTTGCGACTGTTTAGACGAAAATGTGAATATTTAGTTCCAGACTATTTGATTAGTCTTTAAGTCGTGCTTTGTTCATAATCAGTGTGAAAGTTTCTACAAATTTTTAAAATGTCTTAACCAATCGAGGGATTTCTTTTTGCATTTTTTAATCGAATTCGATGTACAAACAGTTCTTGTTTATGTAATCATTACATTCTGATTAGTGTTTTAATTACTGTTAAATACGTTAATTCCTAAAAGATGACATTTAAATCAATTACTGAGGAATAGAATTTACAATTATGTTATTTCGCTTTTTTTACCGTTATTGCTAGAATTAATCAAACCAAATATGGCGCAAATTTAAAAAAAAAAAACATTGCACGGTAAAGTTTTCTATTTACTAATTTAATCTGGGTATCGCCTATTTTATTTCAGTTAACAAAATTCAAAACTATTGTTGAAAATTTTCAACGCAATTTTTTAGTTCTAAAACATTGAGCAAAATTCAAAACATTTCTAGGCGATCGTTACAAATTTCAATAATAATATCGTATGGAGAATTCGTAATGGTTTTAAAGAATTCAAATGCAGGAACTTGGAAAATTCACCGCCGTCGTCATGTGAACTGCTATTAAAATAAAATCTACATATTTCACTCAAACAGCTGAGTTTAATATTCAGTTCTAGATATTACGTTGATAACCTACTTCTCTCTTACATTATGTTGGTGAAATGGTAGCATATTTATAAGCTTTTTATTTATGATGAGAGTTCTAAGACTACATCGTCATCGATTCGTGTTTTATAGTGTACTTGAATAAAGGAATTAATTTTGCGTATCTACAAGTAAATTGATCTTCTTGACAACTTTACTTCAGAATGGGATCGACTTTTGGAGTCTCCGATCTGGCAAAAGTACCCAATGCTGGCCAATTTCACTTGGTTTATTTTGAGGTCAGGCGAAAAAAAGGTTTCGTTATTTATCACTTGACATCAATTATATTAATTAGGACAAACCCTCAGACCAGTGTCCACGCGATATTCTTATATTATGCATTATAATTGAACCCTAATGGTGCACCAATTCCGCCTGCTATACCACTATTCAGCTGCAACTACTATGCTACTATAATGTCGACAAGCCAGTTGACATTTAGAAAACTTCACATGCAATCTGCATACTCAATTACCAACTCCAGTAATGAGGTAGAGTCCAAACTAATTTTATTTTCTTCAAGTCCTTTGAGTCGGGCCTCTCGGGATGTTTGCCTTAAATTAAAAAGTTCCTGCGCCGTCTCGGCATGGCCGGTTTATTCCTTTCTGATACTTTTCCTTAATGGTCTCATACGATTAGAGTTCGGGATTAAAGGAATTTTATGAACCGGGATAAGCTTTCATGAAGTTGGTAATGAGATATTTTCGAAACGAGATTAAGACGCTGGCCTCGTATTGATAACGTCTCGTTTAATCACCTTGTGGATTTTGTATGGCTAAAGGAAATGTTTTAAAGTAGAGATTAGGTGGGGCGGGCTATTTTAGGTATGTAAAAATTATTGAGTTTACTTAGTTTTCTACAAACATTATTTGAATATTTTATTTTACGGTATTTCTTGATTTGTGTTATACGTTAAGACGTCCTATTTATTGATCGCATAATTAAAGAATTTACAAGGTTGGTCAGTTGGCAGGCTACGAAGTTTATATCATGTTAGCAAAACCTAGGATATAAATGGACTACATTAGGACTTATTGAAAAGGAAAACCATGAAAAAATAAATCAATAAAGGATACAAAAACAAAAAAAACATTAGCGAGAGTAAACACAAGTCTCCTAAAATATTAACAAACCACAAATTTACAAAGAAAATCAAAGCTAGCTAAACCTTCTTACAATATGGAGGAAAATTATTAGCATATCTTTTGTACATAAATAAAATCTTTTATTATTAATATCCTTTCTGTGGTTCTTTGATATGCTATCTATTAGAAATGTTGAATATTACATTATATTTATTTTAAGCTTTTATCGTCTCCATCTGAGTAATATTTTAAGTATTAGTCATTTTATTTGGCTGAGATAGTAGTTTCGATGATTGAAGCACACTAAAATTAATTATTGTTTTTTATTCGACGGATAATATAGAAAAAAATATTTTTAATTTTATGCATCATAAAAATTGAGACCTTGAACAACCGCTGCCCGTATTCCACGTTTTCCTTAACTGCTGATTCCCCTTAAAATTTATTTGCTTTTTTGCTTTTTCTTCGTGACAAACAGTAGCTTGAGTATTTCATGCAGGTTCCGTGAGGATATATGAAAGAAATCTTTGATTTGAATTTTAAATGGTTATTTAACACTTGATCCTAACATATTTTCACGTCAGGTGTGAAATTGCAAAACCTACTTCCTACTAATGTTATAAATGCGAAAGGTTGTAAGGATGTGTGTGTGTTTGTTACTCTTTCATGCAAAAACTGCTGAACCGATTGGAATGAAATTTGGTACGTAGATATATGGACAACTGGAATAACATATAGGCAACTTTTTATCCCGCTGTTCCTACGGGATACGGGTTACGCGGGTGAAACCGCGGGTCTGCCTGTCTTTATCTAACCAATTCACACTTAACCAATTTGTTGCAAAGTAATATTTGGTACGAAATTAGTTTGAGAAAAGACACTTACTTTGTATCACGGAAAACCCACGGAAATAGGAATTATGCGGGCAAAACCCCGGAACTGCCTATCGTTTCCTTTGAATACGCATGTCTTCAAATCATAGTAGTTACTATTGATATTTTTCTATTTGAATTAAGTACGTTGCCTGTCAGTCAAACTCGATCCCGTTTCGTTTGACATAAATTTAATACACCTGAGTTTTCTTGCCATATAGAGAAGTGATTTCGATTTACGCAGAACTCACGCTTGACCCATTTTTGTAGTGCCGTGGAAATTAAAGTGTCACGTGGCATATTGGAAAGGAAATAAATTCTATTCAAGATTATACATTCTTTACGAATACATAGTTCTGTAAATATCCGCTTAAGAAAGCAATGATAATAAATATATTTTATTTTTATACTAGCTACGCCCCGCAGTTTCACCCGCGTAAGTCCGCATCCCGTAGGAACATCGGGATAAAAAGTTGCCCATATGTTATTCCAGTTGTCCAGCTGTGTACTTACCAAATTTCATTGCAATGGGTTCTGTAGTTTTTGCGTGAAAGAGGAACAAACACACACATCCTTACAAACTTTCGCTTTAATAATATTAGTAGGATTATCGTTGTTACACTGAGATAGCATGCAGTGGTTATTATTGTGAGAGATTTTGATTGACCTGTACATGCGTTTACCATGCATTTATCGAACTCACTTAAACATGTATTTGATTTTTATTTATTTACTCCAGACACTTTAAGTACCCATTTTATTAATTCTAATCGTACTTAACGATTATGATGTGCATGAATAAATACCACTATTATTATCAAGCAATAAAGCTATCATTTTATGAAGTGAAAACTTTGGCGGCGTCGAGCCCTTTTTTTTGGGTTTTTTCTTATGGATCTTAGGGGTAAGCGTAAGCGACTTGTAGTACACGTAACCGATATTATTAATTTTAAAATTTTCAATACTATATTGTCGTTTCTGTCGTTAGCTCCTATGTCTGCTTACTTCTCATCATATTATCAATTCTAATGTATTTTTTATTTGTTGTGTTTGTTACTCCATAACTTATTACTTGATGAATCGGTTTTTATTATTCTTTTTTTTTTATTAACAATTACGTCTAGTTCTGACAATTTGAAGGCGGTTCTTTATTTCAGTTGTTATTAAAAATATTTGTTTGATATATTAACGTGTGCGTTTTGCCCCAGGCCTGGGCCGGCTCCACCCCTACGGCTCGGGCAGTGGCTCCAGTTCCGGTAGCGGCCGCCGCGCACGGCGAGGTCTCTCCGAGTCCCCAACCCCCACCACACCCACCTCAGCTTCGGACAACGCCTCTGACGCGACCCTCACGGACTCCGAGCTGCCTCTCGCGAGGGACTCCACACTGCTGGTGCAAAACGGTAGGTAGGATCGTATAACTAAGAAATAGATTAAGGTAATTTTTCATCAGACTTAAAACTGCACATGTTTGATATATGTCAATTAATTACTAGGTAAGAAAATATTTGCATTTTCGTATGCACCCTTATATCTGGCTGCTATTAAAATAAGAACTACGTCTCTGGTGTATGGTTATGGGTTACAAATGCTACCTACACCAGAAGTCCAAACGTTTCTTCTTTCTCCAATTGGCAGTCCACACAAAACTACAATATTCAGAACTATTTTCTAATTTTGTAAATTTGCTGTATCCAGCAAATGGTTAATATTAAGTGCATATGAAATATGATATTTTCTCGAAGTAATTGAAGTAATGAATTTTTAAATCAATACGAATATTAACAAGTCGAGGGCGTAAAAGAAAGGAGTATCTTATAACGTTCAATTGAGATTGATTAAAGTCAAGTGACTTACATGCGTACGATATTGAACGAACAGTCACGATATATCATACATATTGTATAATATTATTACAAGAGAAAGTTTCAAAGCATAATTATATGATTTAATAATTCCCCTAAAATATAACATCACTCATCTAAATTGCCGTACGAGGCAGAATGAAGTCCACCGATGTAGGGACGACCCAAATTAAAGATTAAACACCACTTTCATTGTACACTCGACAAATTATCCCTAAATTTTGGGAGAACCAAACATTGGCCGAATAAATTTCGCTCCAACATGAGGTTGAGCCAAACAAACCGCGGTAGGACAAACGTTACAGTAAACGACAAATAAAAGCAACGATAGTTTAAATTGGAACCCAAAAACTGTATGTAAACAAACAGGGTCAGGAAAGTTTTCGGTCCATCGAAAACATGTGGTGGGATCGAATTGTTTCCTTCTAATATTTGTGAAAGGCTATCCTTACTGTTGTATCCAATAGTTCATTAATGTTTCTCAACTTTTGATAACAAAACAAATTATACATTTTATAGCAAGTTCATGGGAATCTAGACTCTTTTGACTAAAACGTAGAATGTAGAAAAATAACGTCATTAAATAGCGTAAAAATCAAATAAGAGTTTAATTAAAAACCGAACAATACTCGAACACTTGAATTACTTGAGACAATAACTTCCATTAGAATTAGTGTAGACTCGTCGAGAATAGATTCAAAGGCATTTCAATAATAGTCCCCGTTTTGCTGAAACAAAACGGACAACTACAATGACCCACTAATTCTATCGAATCGTGGTCCATTCCAGAGTGCACAAGAATTCCAATTTAATTGCATTCAATGAAATCCCCGGCGATTATAGTCTACGGTAGGCAAATTAAAAGCGGGACTCCGTTGGTTTTCCTATTCAATTTCCATGGAGGGTAACGCGATAAAAATCCATTACGTAAGCGCTGAGAGGCCTCTCCATCGTCTTGTTTTCAAAAATGTCATATCCACTGGAAGCGTCATATATATTCCTTGAAATTATCTCGTATTATTAACTAGACGAACGACCAGCGGAATATTTTCTGGAACCTATGTCTCTCGGTAATAATATATTCCTTGCATAATATGATAAGCAAAACATTTTCCCTGTCAAGATTAAAATCTGAATATAAAGCACACGACATAAACTAAAGTAGCAGCTTCTCTCTACAAATATTTGGAAGCTCATTATTTAGTGTACGTGACACTTGCTCTCTTCTAGATGCAATTTATATCTCAAACACCATAATACGATTCGCTAGCAATCACATGCTTCATTTTGTATTCCCGCAAACACTTTTCCCCTCCTACCTCAACGCTGCATCGGATTGCAAAGTCGTTTAATTTTATAATGTGTCTAACTTGCTTCTCAGCTACATTGAATGTGCTTTTGCCATTAAGGACATTTAATATTACTGGGCTGTGGTTGCTTACCAGATCCTACTTACGGGGTACTTGTAATTTGGAAACTTATAGGTACTACAGTGAAATCTTGCTTAAATAATGCTCTAATTTTGCAATAAGGTGCATGTAACACTTAATAAAAATATCTTCATTCGTAGGAGTCTAATTGTGAAAAGGTCTTTGCTGTTTGATTTCATCATTGATTTGTAATATAAAGATGCTATAAAACGTAGCACGGTAAACAATTAAATTGATGTTTTACGTTTATTCCAAACGACAATTACAAACCAACCCTTTCGTTAACATCGTTTAATTGAATTTGCTAATAAAAGCCCAGAGTAATTTACCTTAATCAAAAAAGGTACGTCAAATTTGATATTTGACATACCAAGTAATGAAAAGGACGATCTTTGTTTACCGAATCATTATTTGCGTCACGAGATGTGTTCCCGGGAATCAAAATAGCAACATAAATTTCATGTAGCTGAAAAAAGTTGGAATAAAGACCAGAGACAATATCAGAGAGCAAATAACGTTTGACATGTGAATCTGAACGTAAGCTTTGTTTTTCCGATATTTCTGCGACTGACTTCGGAGCCAATGATTAAAGCTCAAAAGGTTTTGTTATATTATTGGCAGGAAGCATAGAGAATTTCCGGATTTCAATTAACATTGTCATTGTTTCGCGGAGAATTTTGAATTATAATATTTTTCCTGCTTTGCTTTTAAAACCTTTTTCCCAGGAGCCATCCCACAGGAACAGGTTGATAATGGCATGTTTCAATATTGTTTCGCATCAAAATTGTATGAAGAATGTTGACATGAAATTTTATAAGCCGAAAGAAATGTAAGGATAGCGTGAAGTTCCGATAATTACGTCGTTATTTTTATAGCACCTTAGTTCGGTCATGTTAGACGTAAAGCAATGTCTTATACGACTCTATTTACACCATGACTGGAACTAATAAAAAAGAAATTTTCAAGGCTTCGCTCAAGCTCAAGTTTTGACAGACCCTTAAAAACTCCACATCGCATCGATTGCCGTCATAAACCAGCGACAGGTCGTAAACGGGAGGTGTAAAACAATTTGATACGTGGTACCAATGACATTTTTATACGACAATATTTTGGTAGGACCAGTGTCACTTTTAATTGCCTCTATTAAACGCATGTTCCCGGCCTGTCGAGAGATAGATGGACACATACCGTTCTGAGTATGGGATTTATGGCGTCCTTTTCTATCTTTCGCCACTGCAGTATGATAGAGTGAGATGTAAATGTATCTCTGTGTTTCGAAAGCGTTGATAGTTGCAATGAAAACCGGAAATTCGTTTGAGCATAGACGCGCTTCGTTAAATTTTTATGTGTCTGTTTAATGAATGAATGTCCTTTTAAATTTCCATATGGGGACATCGTTTAATAGATACCACGGCCTGAATGCCGGAAATGTTTCAGCTGCCCTTTAATTCACCTTTATATTTGAACTTTAAATGTCATTTAAGCGTCAACAAAACAAAATTTCAAATTTTACATTGTGTATTTTTGTGATTCTGAAAGTGGTGAACTTCACTGGCGAATGCATATTCTATGACTTATTCTAGCAATACCAAGTGTTGTATTTTCTGCAATTAAAATATGTTCACTGTCTTAAACGAGTAAACGGAATGCTTGATATATTTTTTATATCAACTTGTTCCACGGGAGTGCCAAGGATATGATGTCATTAATGTCACAGGCGCGCACTTTTTCATCTTCTTTACTATTTTGCACCCCGGAATTACGGAATTAAGGTTTCCGTATTCATCCATCAAGGGAATTCCGTGAAATTTCGTTCGCTCCAAGCACCCCTTAATCCTTAAGACGAATAACTCAAAGTTACGAACGGAGCGGAATAATCGCGAGGTTGTGAAGAGTAAAAAAATGTATAATTCGTCACTTAATCCGCGGCGCTGTTGGGTCTTCGAGTGTAACAAATATCCAGTATTACCCATGACGGATGGAGTCCCTTGTTCGATCCCGCTACTGTTATCTCACAGTTTCATTTTAATACTCACATGGAACATAGCAGCTGATGAGTCTCGTTCAGAAAAGGACAAGAGTTTGTACAGTTTGTATCTGATACAAATCATAAAAAAAATCAAAACTAAAGGTGCACTCCACCGCTTCCCGCTTATCATAGAAGCTTTATTTTCTGGCCTTATATGTTTCCGCTTATTATTTGTACCGATAGCTTTATGCGACAAACGAGAAGCCGAGCCTGCTTAGTCTGCTTGAAAGCACAAAGGAGTTTGTATCAGTCGTACTCGACAGACCCGAAAAACTCAACTCCTTTGAGATTCCAATCCTTTAATACTAATTGAATCATAATTTCGTAGACGAAGTTTCTTTTTATAAAAATCTTTTGGCCTCGCAATACTCAAAGGCCCGAGAAATGGGAGCGTAATAATCTTGAATTTTGAAAGACCGCGAAAGAGTTTCGCGCAATCGGAATTAAAATTTATTACGTCCTTTCTTTCTTGCGACAAATTAAATAAATTTCTGTTGTTCATCAAATAAATAGGCTGCTTATTAAAGTCGTAATAAACAACGCAAAACTCGTTCCATTAAGTGAATAATTTTCTTTGCACGAAAATGAAACAATAAGTACACCCACATCGCTTCTACACAACATGAAAGGCGGGCCTCATATTAGCCGTAATACCTTGCTGTAAAATCAAAAAACAATTTCTCGCGCACGCGGCAAGCGATAAATCTCGGAGACAATTTCCGAAATTTTTCTATCTCGAAGATTTACACAGTGGCCCATCTCGGAAGAAAATCGCACCTAGAATCCCATTATCGATCCCTATTCGCGTACAATTTACGCGGTACGCCGCGCCGGCAATTTTCAAACTTAAATGAAAATAACAGCGTCGCAGCGGAGTTTTCCCTTTCGGTAGCTTCTTCACTTCATCGATAGTTGTTGTCTTCGCCAGGCTCGAGGCTATTGTCTCCAAATGTACCTCTAGTGTCAGTTTTGTGCTTCGAATTCCGTGTTGCTTTGAAGTTATCGGTGCACGTTCCAACATTTCAATAGACAGAGGTTGGAAAATTATATAAATCTTAACACATCAGTGTTTATGAAATAGGTAAAGATCAAAATGTATTAGATAAATATTTAGTTCGTTTCGCTTAAAAAGAAGATAAATTAACGCGCCGAAACTTGCTGTTGAAATGTTTTCAAACAATTAATGTATGATAATGACGCCTATGGGACCTTTTTAATTTCGTAACAGGAGTTATAATTTATTAACATTCAAATTGCCAAGAGAATTATAATTTGTTGAATAAATACAAAACAATATGTTAATTTTTAAATCCAACGTTGTATGTTTATGGAAAACAAAGCCCTGTTTGTTCAGAACCTAAATCTGATCTAACTTTTAAATATGAGCGTTGGCTTTTTTAATTTTTCTGTATCCGTTTGGGAAATCATTAAGTTAATTATCAGTGTATTACGTCTGATGTGTAGCTTGTTTCGCCGTTAACTTTTTTGTAATTATTTAGTTGATAGATATTGCAAACGGTTTATTGATAACAAACTATAAAGCTTGTTTCAATAAAGAATATTGTAACGATATCTCATAGTCAATCTCTATCTGGCATTGTTATTAAACCTAATGGTTTCAATGAATCCATCCAACTGACGACGGTGATTTAACGTGATTAGCAGCAAGGTGATAAATCATCTTAGAAGAACAAACAAGAAAACATATAAATAATTCAAGTCGAGCAGTAAATGTCGTCGCAACTATAAGTTGGGACCATGTGCACACTCCCAAGAACGTTAAGCGAACATATTCATCGCACTTCCTTGAATTGTTTGCGGCTAAACATTGCATTGGGTAGACGCAAAAACGACTATCAACATAGAAATAACAGATCGAGCTCTTTACATTGTTACTTCACGGTTTTACACCTAAAGCGATAGCGCCGATAACTCGTATTTTATACAAGACAAAGGCTGTGCTGAATAACTAAATGTGAACCATATACGGTGTACACAATTGCGCATAACGAGATTAAAACTGCCGCTGTTAAAACAAATCCTTCAGTATATCAATTTATGGTGAATTCCGGATTACGCGCCATGTATTGAATAGACTCTGGTTTGAAAATCGATTTTTGGGGCAGCAAAAATCCAGGCTGACGCTTCACATAGAATTTTTATGTAACATCGCAAAGATAAATGCGTAGGTATATAAATACCCGTTCGTTATGTATCGTGATAATGTACCTGCCCGTATGTGTTAGCGAGGTGCCTGTAGTGGAACGCATGAGGGTTATAATGGGCAAATGAAATATTTATTTATAAAAAAATATTAAGTTAAATACACACAAATACAGATCAAGAGCATATTGAGCATATTAAAGATTACATAATTATTTTTGTGTTCAGATCTCAAATCAAAAATTTATTCAATTTTTATTTACATTGCGAAATAGTTATCAACTTATTATAATTCCTATTATGTTTAAATTTATAAACTTAATATTCTACACTAATATTATACATGTGAAAGTTTTTAAGGATGTGTGTGCGTTTGTTGCTCTTTCACGCAAAAACTACGTGCGTGAAAGAGCAACAAATACACACACATCCTTACAAACCTTCGCATTTATAATTTTAGTAGGATAGTAGGATTACCCACGTCTTTAACTTGAGATTCAACGTGTTGAATGTATCCATAAAATTAATTGGGCCTTTATAATTCATGTTCACCCCTTACAAAAACTAACATCACATGTTAAATTCTAAATGTCCCCGTTAGAATTGCAAAAACATCTGCTTAGTGGATTTCAAACGGTGATGTTACAGATGTTTCACACGTCCACATGTATAATATTTAATAATGACGGTCTTTATTGATATACGGCCAATTTATACCAGACTCCCACTGAAGGATAATGTTTATAAGCGTATGTATGTCCCTGCAGCCCAAATTCCTTGATGGATTTTGATATTGAGTTGTTGTATCGTTGTAGCAGTGACTATTATATATTAATAATCGGATTTTTTTATTATAATAATTATTGTTCTATTTAACAATCTTTTACTTGAACAATAAACAAAGTAATCAACTGCCCATACTCAATTTATTATATATAAATCGGATAGACCCAAATGTCTTCACAATACCGTGATAAATTCTTCCCACATAACATTACCTTTAATTATATAAATCCATTGACACGAGGTCCACAATAAATAATACGAAATAAAATACATTGGAAACGCGATGTCGCAACAAAGGCAAGGAGATATAAAGGAAAGAGGCAATTTTGCTTCGGTAAGAAGTTCTTAGTGATGCAACCTCGCGTTTGGGATGGGACGTCCTTATCGGATTGACATAAGGTCCATAATCTGTCATCTATCGCTGATCGTAATGTGGTGGCACTAACATAAATACCGTGTTGCGATTTTTTTCTTCTTTCAGCGGGGTGAGACGTTTTCGAGGGTTATATATCGTTTAAGAACTGACTCAACTATACAATGTCTATTTATTAAGTAACGATATTCTGTTACAAGGAACTTAAAAATGTTCAATTATTTATTCACAATGTAGAATTCTGTAGAAATGTCCCATTTTCAAGTAACGTTATCTAAGGCGTAACAAAAAATACTCTTCAACCTAAAGATAGATAGATAGATAGATAGATAAAAAGTTTATTAAAAGAACACATTAAATACATGACAATTACAAATTAAGACAATTACACAAAGAAAAATTAACATAGAGAGGAAAAAAAAAGATATACTATATTGTAATACAAAGCCTAAAATATTAATCGCGTTAGAATTTGCGCCACATGCATTTTAGTGAAAACATGGATGTCGCAGTCAGGGTCCATTCACACGGGCATTAGGGTTAATGCATTAATCAATATGAAGTTAATTGGTGTAAAACGCAGTAGGCACTGCACCGTACGGACGGCACTTACCCT
This sequence comes from Zerene cesonia, assembly GCF_012273895.1. Lineage (NCBI taxonomy): Eukaryota > Metazoa > Arthropoda > Insecta > Lepidoptera > Pieridae > Zerene > Zerene cesonia. The sequence goes on from NC_052118.1 coordinate 907,476, forward strand.
GAAAATCATAATAAACTATCGATATTTCAAAGTCTCACTCAGCTTTACAATTTTAAGGGGAATAAAATCTTGATTTTTTTTGATATTATAATGTTATTTATGAAACTTAAATTGAACTTACAAATGTTTTTGGTTTCAATAAATTGTTTATTTCATTAGTATTAAAACGGTTGTTCTATCAATTGCGTAGTATACTATGTATGTAATTAATAATTAAACTCGACAAATACCACCCACGAACATTAAAGCAATCCAACGCTACAAAAAACACTCCTTTCAACAAATCCATAACAATAATCACAGCACAACAACTGTAATACTATATGCAAAAATATCAATAAAGCAAATTTGAAGTTACTCACAAATACTTGATTCTTAATAGTTTGTGTACACACCGACATCGAAAGGTTCGTTTGATCAAAGGTATTTGTCCCTTGTTATACGTTGAACGACTAAGCCGATAACAAGGAATCAAACTCACAATGTACCTCTGGAAATTTCTGAAAAGAAGTTGTTAACAAAAATACCCTGCCAGCCTGCGGGCCTCTGATAACGCGGGTTCCGTAATGCCTGCAAGTAATAGGATTCAAGCGATAATTGGGTTTTAGAGTAAATTTAATATTGTAGGGAGGTATTGTATTTTGTATGAGTATACCAATTTAAAGTTTGTGGTGTTTGAGCGATATAAACACGAGTTTACCTGAACTGAAACTGAAAATCTCAAGTATGATTATAATTGGTTTTAACAAAATAAAGATTTACTTTAGCATCTGTATATCGATTTTATATTATACATATAGCTATATGTGTTGTGGTGGTTCGCCTGCGGTAATGGTATGCGACCATCGCCAACCAAAAACCTTCCCAGAGGTAAATACCCCTACAAATGCGTTGCCTGCTTATTCAAATGAAAATGATACAGAAAGGATTAACAACGGGAAGGTTTAATAAATAATAAAAAAAATATTGACAAAACCAATGCATACTAGCTGCGCCCCGCGGTTTCACCCGCGTTAGTCCGTATCCCGTAGGAATATCGGGATAAAAAGTTGCTCATATGTTATTCCAGTTGTCCAGCTGTCTACGTACGTTTCATTGCAATCGGTTGAGCAGTTTTTGCGTGAAAGAGCAACAAACACACACGTCCTTAGAAACTTTCGCATTTATAATATTAGTAGGAAGTAGGATAGTAGTAATGAAGTCTGACTCCCAAACAAAAGAAAGAACTGGGAACGGTGAGAAAGAGGAACATTAGTTGAAATATGAATTTGTGATCTCATATGTTTTATTGCAATATTTTTTTAATATAAGACATCCTTGTGAATACACATACATTTAATTTACATTTGTACTCCAATCAATTATTTTAGTATAGTTGCCAATCAGAAGACGACAAGAAGCAGAATTAAATAAAGCAAAACGATATTCCTATTCACGCCCCTGTCCAAACGTCACAGCTCTCATCTCCCAAAACTACCATGCATAAATTATACCCAAAGGTCTACATCCACAGGCTCTTAGACCGCCCGAAGACTCGCCACACAAAAGAACATAAATTGATCACTTTAATTAAGCCCAAGTTAGAAATCTTTCAGCGCTTGAATAATTGTTTTCTGTTAACCTTATTAATTATTTGGAATATCGTAATTGCATACTTGGCCTTGCGAATACCTGTAAGGGGCTACTGAAGGGCTCTTGCTATTCTCTATTATTGCGAGATGTTTTGTTAACGGAGATGCTTATTTATTACTGATTCCAATAGATAGGTCAATTTATTAATGAGAATCTATTGTGGGTGGTAGACTGTCTATTTTAAATGAATATTTGATACTAATAAATACGGAATGTTGTCTGTCTCTCAGAGTCGAACCTCGCACCTCTCGATCTATTAATAGCAGATCGTTTACCACCACGCCAATATATACATAAATATAAAACATTACTTTAATAAACGCAAATAAACACTAGCAAACAAAATCTTTGACTCAGAATTTAAAAGCAAATTCTTTGAAAAGTGAAGGACGCTAAACGTTCGATACATTCCTCAAGTGTATACAAAAAAGATGTTCCATTTTTCGTGTAAAAGCGCCTCCCAAAATAGTTGCTCAACACCTCACAGTACAATAGAACCCCCGACCCTCCATTGGCAATGCAGTATAATGCATCATTACGTGAGGGATGTTCTACCATCTAAGCGTTTATCGATAAATTACGCTTAACTGTTGGCGTTTCACGTGAATTTGTATTGTGTGTCATCAGATTCTTTGTGTGAGTAAAGATAGTGAAAACTCTACTTCAATCATAATTATTATATTTAATAATTTTATTGTATACAATTGTACAATCGCATTCTCACACGAAATTTACTCATTTTACTTAAAATTTTTGTACCATAATATAATAGTCGCGAAAGACTGTAAGAATTTTTGCATATTTGTTACACTTTCACGCAAAAACATTAATCGGTATCTGTAAGAAATTTGGTACAGAGATAGATTATAGTCTCCATCAGCACATAAGCCGGGTACCACGTGTGTGAAGCCGCAGATTCCAGCTGGTACAAATATATTTTCAATCAATTGTATTAATAACCCCACATTCCTGATCTGTCATTAAAACCGTATAATCGATAAATTTACCGGTAATTATAGAAATTATCGATAAATACGATAGACCATCACTATTTCTACACAATGGGCCCTCATGTCGCGAACACCGCGCGTGGTGCTGACAAAACACATCGGGTGTGGATTCAATTTAGCTATAAATATTGTAATATTGTGGCTTCACGCATTTCACTCTGATATATGGGCGCAGATTTAAATAAACCTTATTGAAAATTGCCTTTTCGCAGTCAATTTTCAATTTATTTGAGACAATCCTGTATCAGTTATCAGTAACGATTGTTCTGTTATGTTTTTGCGTTGCTGTGTTGAAATTGAGATGCTTGAATGAATTTAGTTTATCTAACGAAAAATCTTTGTATTTATAAGAATTATTATTTCGCTTCATCTGTTTTTACTTAGCGTTAGTGTTAGTTTCCAAATACATTATGTTAGCTAATTGAATCCCAAAAAAAACTGTTACGAAAGATAAAAGTCAATTTTGTTCCCAAAAAAAAAAATTTCAATAACTCCTTGTATTTCATCAAAAACATATGAACATAAATCCATATTATATCCAAGATCAAAAGCAAGTTTATGAGATCATTATTAAAGTTTGTCCATAATTTCGTTTCGAACTCAGCGTTTTAGTTTAAATTTTAAAAACCCTTTCAACTCCTTTGATATATGAGTGGCTGTTTTGTTTAAAAACAAACTGATATTTTCGATATTAGCTCGTATCATATAAATACTTGGTGCAGTTGAGTTTGGGCCTTGGTGTGGTGGTTCGGAGACGATTCATCTTCATTATGTTTAAGTATACTTGACGTTTTACTAACAGTATTTCGGGAGCGTTCTTGCATTTATCTAACCGTATGATGGAACGAATTTTAATCAGTCATTCGATAATTGCGATTATTATTCGCTTGATAAACGATAAACGAATGCTTAACTTACGGCTTCATGTATTTAAAACTGTGTGTAAATAATAATGATTTTCAGCCAAAAAAATCATCGACATCTTGGGGGTATTCATCCAAGTTCTGAAGTGGGACCAAATAACAATCATTCCCTATCAATCACAAAAAGAATCACTTCAAGTATTTGAGAATGTAGGAGTTATCAAGTGACAAAGAGAAAAAAAATCGGAATTGAGAACCTCCTATCTATTTAAGATGGTTTGAAAAAGTATGCAACTTAATAGTTACAATATTGCTCTTAATATTGACTTTTAATATGCCTTTTAATATTCACTGGGAATCGAACCCAGGACTCCCCGGTGCTACGCTTACGCGTTAACCACTGTGCCCAGGGAGCGGTCGATTATCTGAGCGTTGTACTACAGTAATATTTAACTTGCCCGGATGGAATATTAACAGCAACGACAGTCTAAAGCCGCTGAATAAAATATCGTTGCAAAATTTTCTCCTCAATACGATTATAATACCCGAAAATATGTACACAAAAATGCACTCTATGTCAATGTACTATAGCGCTATTTTGCACAACGCACATGTATTTGTGTACAAGTTTTTCCAATAAATAATGCAACGGAATCTTTACTGTGCTAACGTGAAGTAACAGTTTCATTCGATGAATATGTTATGCATATCTTCCAAGTTAGTCCAAGTTAGCTACATACTTAGACTTAACAGATAAGTTGGATGTAATGCTAGATAAGTTTTCATACATACATGCTATCGTGTATTCAGTACGGGTTTGCTTTATGGTCGATTATTATTAGAATATGTTTTTATATAAATGCATACTTTTAATTTTCGAATATATCTAATCAGTCGGCATCAATAAAGTAGAAATGGGGAATGTGGGAGTCAAGCACGAATGGGCCACCTCGTATCCCGTAATCCCTTATCAATCCTCTTCTTATCCCTTAAAGATTAAAAGCGGGCAACGCATTCAAGAAAGAATCCAGAAGTCTTTCTTCTGCAAATATACACGAGTGGTGATCACGAACCACCAGCACACTTCAAACCAAAATTAGGGTTAAATTTTAATTGTCGATGGTAGGGCAAAAGTTGAATTTCTGATGACTTTGTCTTATCTGAAACTTCATTTATCTGCCAAGGCTCTATCACACAATAATAAAATCAGTAAATAAAAAAACACCTCAAAATTCCAGAAAGTTCTATTTAAATATCTGATCATCATTCAACACACCAAAACGACAAGCTTAAATCTACTAATTGATTTTGCTCATTGCGTTTTAAAAATAATATTAGCTCGTTTGATGATAGTTTGTTTTACAAGTTGAATGCAGGGTACTTCATGAATAAATGAGTTCAATCCTGTTAGTATGTTTACCGTGACAGTGACCAGTGGACGTGAAGCCTGCGGATCACTTTCCGCGTACGCTGTCACAGATCTATCTATATTGGTTTCATGTAGTAGTCGCTGATTGACCGAGTTTTACTCTAACGGATGCCATTTTAACGTTAGGTTTACATTGCTTGTTTGCTGGCTTGTAGTGTATCGATTGGCATTATGTAGCAGCAATGTATACAATTTGGATAATGATTTTGGTGCTATATAGATTTAATTTATGATTCGCGATTGAATTTTTCGAATCATCAAAAAACGAGCCTTTTTTATTATCCAGAGCATTGAACACGGATTCTTTCTCTTCAAACGTTATTGCACTTACAAAACCAATAACAAGAAAAAAACTCGACACAATTTATTCTAGAATCAATGTAAAATAAAAAAATCTAGATATTAGGTCATTCGGGAGCCTGGGCAGCCGCGTTGTGCCTCACTGCTCTATATCAAAACAAATAACTATGGCACTCACCTACTTTTTACTTTGAAAATATTTTCTTCCTTCGCAGCGTCATAATTTATTTACTTCTCTTTGAACTTTCCACTCGGCTTTAAAAATGTCGTTGCATTTTCATTTTACCGCATTCAATTATATTAATTAGTTGGTCAATAACTGATATTTATTCTTCTATTCATTAATAACATCCTTCGATTGTAAATATATATTTCATTTGTTGTATGGGCCGTGGGGAACTGAAATTTTTTCATTAGTTATTGCCTATGTTATCTGATTTCTTTGATCTGTGTGAAATCATCTTCATCATCAGCTCGAATAATACTGTAAGGATGCCGACCTGCGATGAGGATTTGAAATGCTAATTAATCACAATTTTTTTAATATTTAAAATCGAGATTGTTAGAAAAATATCATGATTTGATTTGGAGAACAACAAAACAAATTATCATGGTACAAACTTCATCCCCTGTTTATGCTTTCGGAGGTAGAATTTATAAAGATCTTTTTATAAATTTATATGAAAATTAAAATAAATAGTTACTCCTTTAAACATTGGTAAAGGTGGCCGTGGTAATCCTTGGTGTTATATCTAATATATAAGATTCTCGTGTCACAGTTTTCGTTGCCATACTCCTCCGAAACGGCTTGACCGATTTTGATGAAATTTTTTGTGCTTATCCGGTATCTATGAGAATCGGCCAACATCTATTTTTCATAACCCTAAATGATAAGAGTAAGGCAGAACAGCGTTTGGCGGGTCAGCTAGTTATATATAATATTAGTAGGACTAGCTGCGCGTCTCGCCAGTGTACGTCCGTATCCTGTAGGAATATCGGGATAAAAATTTTCCTGTGTGTTATTTCAGTTTTCCAGCTATCTACGTTGTTAATTTCATTGCAATCGGTTCTGTAGTTTTTTGCGTGATAGAGTAACAAACACACACGCATCCTTGCAAACTGTCGCATTTAAAATATTATTAGGATAGGATATATTAGACCACGACCCCGTAACAAACGTTCAAAAGAAACAATGTCTTGTAAAAAGGAACACGCAGGTGATTATAATATAATCGCCCGGTTATGCCATATACCATAATCATTAAAAGAGACACATTTAAACACTCGCTTTGATTTTAACGTCAGTCATTATGGCGTTTATATAACATCGTTTAGAGAATTGTAATGAGTGAAATATAATTACGTATGCCTATAGCAACGGCTATAAAACTCTACTTAAGGTTATACAAGGTCATTTATAAATATTTAATTCATACTGCGCCACCACAACATATTATGATCTGCCGCCGATACGATCGTTGTAATAAAAATATATTAAATATATAGATCTAAAAGTAATATCATCTAAGATATTGGTGGTTTTCTGTTAAATTTCTATAGACAAAATTTATTAAATTTATTACGAAATTAGCTATGAACACTATTCACGCGTGTGTATGATTATATCAATTTCAATACAACTAATTATGGCCTATATGCAGCCGAGGACTAATAGTTATTGTATAACGAAAAGAGTTTCATCAAAATCCGTCCAGTAAGCGCGTAGGCCGGATAATAGACAGGCAAATTTTTCAATTTTTTTCTTTTTTATGAAGACCCATATAGGTATTTATTTTATTGTTTCAATGTATTATACAGAATTGAACTCTCCCACAGTTTTGTTAATACAATGTATATAAAATGCTTAATAACTAATATGGATAACCATTAAATAAAAATAATATAAAACGCTCAAGAACTCGGTTGAAACGAAAATCTTACACGTGATGAAGCAAATATTCGATTAAATGTTAACGCTTAATTTTTTATATATTATTATATTTTATGTAATAATTGAAAATAAAACTGATATTATAAGAGTGTACAGTCTACAATATGTATGGTAGTGTGAAGCCAAATAAATACAATTACCGTGAATCAAACCGCAGACAGTATTTTACGTTTTCCTGTTTCTATGGTGAGGGATGATCCTTGACGTCCCTCCTCGTCTGATTCCGTGAGTGTGTGCGTGATACACTGATTTTGATGGAATTTAGAAAGTAGTAGGCGATACGGTATCTTTTTGTCAATTCGACTGTTTTGGTTATTACTATCTTGTATAACACTTGCCGAACTAAAACAGATTAAATGAAGTTTTCAGAAAGTTAGAAAAATTACCATTGATATATAAAACGAATGTATGTGAAATAATGTTTAATTTTCCCAAATACGCGAATATTATATTTATAATACACTCATATTAATTTACAAATTAGATATCATTCATTGAATGACACAAATCTGTTATTACCAACACAATCAACTTTAATATCAAAAGCAAATGTTAAACTATTCCCGCACATGGAACCGTGTCATTGTAGCCATAACTACGTTGGGCCCTTGTAAATTACGTGGAAGTTACTTCGACAGAGTTGCAAAGGGCACTAAATATTGTAACGGCCCGAGGGATTGAGCTATCTTTACGAGTTGTGCTTGGATTAGTTTTTGTTGGATAGCTTATTATGGGATGTGTGTTAATTCGATTTATTATGCAATCATTCATATTGATTTTTGATATCACTACATAGTATAAAATATAGTTGTTTCCGCCGTTTCTATGTATGCTTACATCTCTATAATTACTCAACAGATTGTGTTGTTTTTTTATATGTATAATACATTTATTTTACCACCAATTCTGTGAAATTTTATGTGCTTATCAAGTATGTGTATATCGGCTAGTATATTTTCATACGAATGAATTTTTTAACAGTTTAAATTTATCCTGTTCCTGAGGCGTTGTCTTTTATATATAACACAATTTTTTCCAATAAATAAAAAATGCCTTCAAACTGACCATTTTTATATCAATATCGTTTAGTTAAGCTTCGACTTGTAAAATATAGTATAATATATACAAATATAAATAATCAACATAAAACAAAATGTAAGTTAACAAGAACCGCCATTATTGATTGAGATCACGCAAGCCCAAAGGGAAATAAGACCATGACCATCTGTATACCAACGCAATACGAAATTCAGCGGTCGCAAGCACCAACCACCAACACCGCAAGAATAACAAACAACCTTCAAAGGATTCTCCAGCTCCGATAATTGCATAATTCAACTTTCAAAAAAGCAAATAACTTCCCCTCAGCGCCAACAATAGTCCCCCATTCGATTAAGAAAAAAAATTGCTCCCCCATCTCTATTTCATAATTTGCATCGCGTAAATAAATTTAAAATATGGCGAAACCTTAATTCTACCCCTCGTATCTTGAACTTTTACAAACGCAAATGTTTGGCCCGACTTAATGTAGTGTGGATGATATGGTGCTTCCAAATGCTGTAGCGAGTTCGGTTATTTCTTATTGAGATGAAAGCCTAATGGTATGAATACGCGGAGAATTCGACATTTAAAGTTTATATTTTACTAGCTGCGCCCCGCGGTTTCACCCGCGTAAATCCATATCCCATAGAAGTATTGGGATAAAAAGTTGCCTATATGTTTTTCCAGTTGTCCAGCTGTCTGCGTACCAAATTTCATCGCAATCGGTTCTGTAGTTTTTGCGTGAAAGAGCAACAAACACACACAAACTTTCGCATTTATAATATTAGTAGGATTAGTAGGATAGGATTGGCGAAATGGTCCGTTTCCGCTTGTTTAAAATTTTAGAATCGTGTAAAATACCCTCAAAATTTATTTCGTATTTTTATGAACTAGTGGTGCCATACCAGGCGAACATAGGCGACACTTTCGTATACTAGACTATTATATCAAGTGGACTGCTTAATTCTCATAAGATTGCTTGATGGAAATGAAAAACCTCGACGCAATTTTGAATCATATTCGAATCTATTCATAAGACACCCGTAACAGAATCTTACTATAATGTATTAATAACAAAAAATGTAAATAAACCATTTCGCATTCAAGTCGACTCCCGGAAGGCGGCTAGTCACTTCGCATCATAAATAACTTATGTCTTTATTACAGTCGTAAGGTGCATGTTTTGCTTCATACATTATAACCTTTGGGATATATTACACGGAGCGTAACTAGCCCAGTATCATTTCTTGTGCATTTGTTTACGTGTAGACTCGTTTATAAAATGGTAATACAAACATAATACTATACGAAGACTCACTAAAATATTGTCGTTTAAACATCTAGTTTTCTGTTTGATTACAGCGCCATCTACATTTGCAAAAGTGTAAAGTTTACAAGGCAACTTTAGAATAATTTATAATGAAAAAAATAAATTTTTATTCTTAACAACGACTGAAAACGCCAACACATATTCTAAATCAAAAACGAATTATACGTATATAACATCACAAACTTGCTTTTAAAATAAATTAAATCAAATGTTCACAAATGTTCACAATTAAATCAACTTACTCTACAATAATTTGTCCTTTGATAAAAAATACAATAGGAGTTAGAACACGTGTCCTTTCTTTTCCAATCACAATCCTGATCCAATCCAATCTTAGCAAATCCTCATCTAATCTGAGGCAATACCAGGCGATCATAAGCCGAGAGTAGGTCGCTTCGTTTACATTTTCAATTGCATCTCACTGGCCGACGGCGGTGCATTAACATAATTGCAGCCACTATATCGATTGGGGTATACTGGACGCTGCCATGTAACAGAAGAACTGTGGAGTGGTGTTTATGTGGAATTCCAATCATGTCAGTTGTTGCTTGCATTGGTTACGATAGCTTTTGTATGTTGAACATTTTATATGATATTAAAAATAAGGCGTTAATTATTCATATAATTAAAAACACCATATGAAATCGAGATTATTAGAACATTACATATAAGCAAATCACACAAAGCTGTATCACATCCTCATGGAATATCGCCGTGCGGTAGTAGCATGCGAAATCTACTGTGTTTCATTTGGTGATATAATCAGGGCGGTGGAAATCGCTTAATATCGGGCTGAAAACCATATGAACCAGGCTAGTTGCCTGCTGTAATAAAAAATTGAAGACAAATTATTTACACATTTGTAATAATAGAACAAAATCCATACACAATTATCTATCTATTTAAATGGAAAGTAATCCCCTTTGTTCTACTGTAATCCACTGACTTCGACTATTTAATGCAAATATTAAAGCCACATACCATATCGCCTCCATAGATTCTCTGTCCATTTCGCGGGTAGGCGTAGAATCAGTCAGTAGCCAACGGTGGCAGTAAGATACGATCACGACTGCAAAGGCTTAACGTAATAGCTCCTGTCTATCGAAATTGAATAATACCAGTCATTACGGCCTTTTGCTTGGCGAAAATTTGAAATCGTTTTATTATAGCCATTGTATTGCTTGAGGATATCTTTAGTGTATATATATTTAGGATTACAGCTTTTACTGTAGAATAATGCGCGATTTATTCCTTCCTATTTGTAGGTATTGTACAATGGGTGGGTTGATTCAAAACATATCGCTACAGTATAAAACAAAGTCGCTTTCCGGCGTCTGTGTGTGCATCTGTAATCTGTATGTTTTGTTCTTTAAAATCACAAATAAATAGGAAGGTACACATACAATAAAATCATTAAATAGTGAAGTCAAAGTCAAGAAATTTTGTTATATTTGAGGTTTCTAATGTGATGTGATATTTCAGAGATGGCAGGGAATCATCACAGTATAGGGAGAGAGGGTAATCCTAATTAAAAGCGTGCGAAGCCGCGGCAGAAGCTAGTACTTATTATACGTGCTATATATTAGTACGTTTCTACTTCTTATAATATTAAACCCAGTGTGGATTATACCCAGATAAGTATATTGAGTAACCTAGCTAACTAACTTTTTATTCCGATATTCCTACGGGATACGGACTTACGCGGGTGAAACCGCGGGGCGCAGGTAGTTATGCCATAAACAAGAAAAAACAGTGTTGACAAAATTTATAATCATTGTATCAAATAATAGTCATTGTAATCTATGTATATAAAATTCTCATACTGTTAGTTACCACGCTCCTCCGAAACGGCTGCACCGATTCTCATGAAATGTTGTGTGCATATCGGGAAGGTCTGAGAATCGGCCAATGTCTATTTTTCATACCCCTAAATGTTATAACCATTTGCGCGGTCAGCTAGTATGATATAATAGCAACGGCTTTGATGACTTAGCACACTAAATTCAAAACCCCTTTATCACAAATGAATACTAATGATGAAAAACCCATTCCCTGGTAATAATTTGAGCATCACACTGCGCCAAAACCGCCAGTCTTATTAAAGACCTGGTAATGAATGTAAGATAAAATGAAAAACTTAAAAGACGAGCGTGTCATTACTTAAAACCTATTCTGGAGTGAAAAAATCTGTTCTAGGTTTAATTACAGCTCGCCGTCAGTGGCAGCGTTCTTACTGTGACTCTAATTTTGTTCAGTAATTAGATTTTTTAAACGTCCGCCCGACAAGCTTGCGAAATGTTTTTTTCATACTTCCGATAAATCGGTTACTATGTTGGGTTGGTTATATTGGTTGCTTGTATCTATATGGTAGTTTTTGGACTGACAGGAAGAGATTTCTCCAAATTAATTCACCAATTATAAACTTTATTTTTCCGTGCTTGTGATAGACCTATTGCAATGCGTTACCGCTCTAATCGATAAGGAATAAGGAGAGAATAAGGAGGATTGATAAAACAACGAAATGGACTGGGAAGAGTGAGGATAAGGTTTTGGACTTCAGTTGAAAACCGACGTGATAAAACTGTGGCGAATGTATAGTGCATCAGTCTATCATTTTCTAGCGTCTTTTCAAATGTTCACAATTTTTTTTAACTCCGGTAGATAATCAATGTCTGTTTTTTTCGTAGTTTTTTTAATCGTGAGCTGCGTTTAGCTATTAATTAGGTCACATTTGCGCTAGGCTCTTCACTAAAGTAATATCACATGAGCCGCGTATAAGGGCTAAATATTAACTCAAACATCACTTCATTGTACTATGGCTTTTTCGAAGCGCTTTAGCATTAAAAACTATATTTATCCATCGATGTTCAAACGTTAGATACTAACATCCATTGCTAATTTTTTTATGTCGCAATCCATATTTACTTCTAATAAAGTTGTTTATTTCCTTCACAGGGACTTATTATACGTAAAAAATGAACATATATTCAATCTCAAATCTCAATTCTTAACATTAATAGCAATTATGTAGCATTTGATTACACAACCGCAAGCGTGGTCAATGGTCATATATAACTAACAAATAATAAAAATAGACATGAAATTGATTTCAAAAATGGAATGCTGAGGCTCTCGAGCCTCTCGTCTACACTCAGAGCTAATAATGAACAAGCGGACTCAATAGCGTATAGATTGGACATTCGCGTCCACTCCGCAAGATTAGACTGACCGTTTCGCTTTAACCGTTTGAATTTTACAAGTCGGCATTTTCAGGTTAGCTGATCAAATGGGATTATTTTAGTTTGCTCAATTTATAACTTGAACGAAGCAATTTTTGTTAATTTGTATACACAATTCGGGAATCTGTCGAACTAAAGTAAAAGCTGTTTTTCTTATAGTATTGTTCTATACTCTTTATTAACTTAATGTTCTGTTCATGTAATATTCTTCTAATTAATTACGTTTTTATTTTTATTCACTACCACCCACGGATCCAGCAAAAATACACATGAACTTACTGAGATTAATGTATGAGTCACTATCCAATTCACATGCGAATCCAGGTTGGGCAGCCAGTATAGGAATAATAATAGAAAATTACGCATCAAAATATGGTTTTTGTTAAGGAAAGAGGCATCATGCGTAGGAAGGGAGTAGGCGTATGAATGAAATTCGTACAAACTAAAATTTCATTTAATACAATAAAATAAGGTTTGTATATTCATAGCTGTGTGTATACGTCTATAAAATCCACGATCAACCTGCAATAACTGTACAAGTTTTTTATACTCGTTGTAATGTAATTTTTAAGAAAATTTAATACATAACATCTATGTCCAATTGCAAAAATAAGCAAGAAAGTTGCTTTCCTATGTATTTATATCAAACATATCGGTAATATATTTAATTCTAATGAAAACATAGGTTGTTGATTTGAATATTGTTAAAATTTCGTATGTCCATCTAACTAAATTATGTATTTTGCGAGTTTTACGGTTAGTAACACATTTCGCGATTCACTTCTATTCATATAGATTATAATTGTAATGTGTGATTGGAATTCTGTTGTCTGTTGATTAATAAATACATATTGAATTTGAGTAAAACCTGCAGTTTCAAACGTTCATAATATTCTGAGAGCGTTAAATTAAATAATTCTGTCCAATACCTAGAATCGAAGAAATAAATTCGTAATATAACACAATTGAATAAAGGCTCACAGTTTTTTATGTTTCGCTTCAATAATCTACATTTCTTGTTAATCAAATAATAAGAGTAAGTTATGAATCTATTTTAACGAGCCATTGTACATTTTAAATAAAAGATGATAGGTCAGATCGAAAATGAACAATATATGCAGAGGAAATATTGATTATTTGTTTCTTTGTTATGACCTTAATCGTACGTAACCGTCGACTTCAGTAACGCATAGTAGTGACCGCCTCTGTGGTCCTATGATAAACCCGTGAGCGAAGAACCCGGGTTCGTGTTCTGATAGGCAGTGGGAACAAGAAAATGTCTCGGTCTGACAGAAGACTGATCACCTACTTGCCCATTATAAAAACGATCAGTGAAACAGATGTATATCATCTACCCCTTACCTCACTAGATGATACGGGACTTCATTTTTATTAGAAAACCACATCTTCAACGAGAAGAAAAATATTCTTGTTATTCCCGAACAACACGCGCGAAACCAGAAGAAGCCGCTAATAATCCATCAATATCAATTTAAAATCTATTAGGCCATATTTTCCTACAAATCTATCCATTATTAATAATTCGCTAACTCAATTCCCAACCAACAGTAAAACAGCAATATATTTAAAACAACGCTACAAGCATTTTATAAGAAAACCTTAGCAAATGTAGATAATGAGGGGCCATTGCAATGATGAACGGGCTCTCAGCCGATCTTCGGTCGTGCGTCCATTATAACTTAAACTGCGAACAGTATGCAAGACGGAATAAAAAACTGTAATTTCTTAAACACCATAAACATAACATGAACAAAATTTACACTGCGAAAAAAATAACCGGAAGGCCTTCCGCCTGTCACTTCTTCACGCCTTAAGCACTAAACCTATTCGGATACCTGTTAGGAGGCTAAACAGTGACGTAGTCTTGTGAAAAATCTCATTCCCATGATTAACTTTCTATAATAAAATAACAATGTACTAGTAATTAAAAGAAACAGTCTCCCCGTGACCACGCTCGCTGTAAAGTGTTTGAAACGTCGGATTAATAATATAATGAATAAATCGCGTTAAAAAATCCGTTAAAAAGTTTTTAATTTCTAAATGTATAATACTCGCGTAAAATCAAACACAAGAAAGTACAATGTACTAGTAAACAACAATTTCATATATAGTAATATATACAAGCCGTTAGTTGCGCCTGGATGCGCTAGGATTGACCCAGGATAGAAAATAGCCTATGTATGCCAAATACCTTGACAAACAAGCTTACAAACTTTCTATTTTATAATATTAGTGTGCATTAAAAATCTCAATAGTCCAACATTCTTACTCATGTTCAATTCAAGAGTAATATCTTGTATTATACTAGATTATTATTATTATGTGTATCTCTCCATAATACTCGGGTACCTCCAGAAGGAAAGCACCCGGTCTTTTGGAAGGCTTA
>NC_052118.1:923677-955044 GCF_012273895.1 Zerene cesonia
TAAGGACCGCGGGGGCGCTACTCCCCGTCACCTCGCCACAAGGTGCCCTGCGGGCTTATTATTATTATTATTATTACTTCTGTGGGAAGAAAGTAAATTAAAATAAATATAAATCCGTTGTTCCCGTGCACCTCAGAGCATCTCGGCGTCGTGACGGCGTGTCGTGATGGAGGCGCAATTTCACCCTATCTGTTAGCTGTGAAAGTACGAAATTACATTTAAACAGATGATGTTTTAGCCGTGTACGATCGCGCACACGAATTGCGATTGAATTGGCCATTATTTAACTGAAACGGTGTAACTATGTGGTTGATAGACAGAGATTTGAAAAGAGATGTATGAATTATGTTATAAAGTTTTTTCGGTAACAATTTTCGTCTTTAAAGTATTAAGATGATAACTTTTGCATTATTCCGATCGATGTGTGGAAAGTTATATGAGGGCACAGTGTACAGAATAATTAATTCCTTTCTACACAGTACCGAGGTCCCTGAAGAGGTTATTATAACTGCAGATTCTATATAAGAAACCTTCGTTTTTGAAACGTCTGTTGAAAGGTATGCCACTTCAGCTTAACGAAATACCTATCGATTCTTAACATTAATAACTCGTAAAACCCCACGCACAATCATAAGACACGATAAAGCGACGTATTACAGTGTAGTTTATTGTGAAGTAAAGCGCAATGAAGCAGAGCGACCAGTGAAGCTTGACCCCTGCGATTACACTAATGCGATCTCTGAGTCCAGCCTCTCCGTTCATTTAACGCCTTGTTGGACATCACCTCGGTGGGAAAACGTGGTTAGCTCATGAAAAAATGGTCGCTTCTTTCGAATAAAGTGGTGAGAAAGCCTTGTAAGGTGTTCTTGGTATGCATGTTCTAATTGCGGGCATTTTTATAACTTGAATAGAGTAATATTTCCAAATAGAAAGAAATGAACTGTTTAGAAATGCTAGAATTTGTATTCACCGATATTCACAGTACAATGTGTTATAAAATGTAAAAGGTCTCACAATAGACGAACAAAAAATTGATAAACGATTTCCTATAGAGGCCCATTACCATACAGACAGCCATGCATTTAGTGTGTTTGTGTGCGCACTCACACAAGTATGCACTGAAATTTTGTTAACTCGTCATTTCTGTACACAAGGGTGGAGCTGTATTCAATTACCTGTACCTGTAATATACATGTAATGTCTGTAACAACATATATTTGAAGTTTGATTATATACTTATGTAGTATGTAGATATGTAGGCTATTTTTACGTATTTTTTGACTCATTATTATTTTACATTTATAATATTTATTGTAATTTGCTTCGATTTATTTTATTTTTTATATAATTCGGATCGCTAAAATGTTTTTTAATCTAAGCGACGTAGTATAGTTCACAAATAAGGGAAAATCGTAAATGGACTATGATCACAATACATTCTAAATAACTATTGTAGTTTTACTCAAAAAATTCTTATAGTTTTTTACTAAAATTGTAGTATAATGTGGAAATTTTCTTTCATAATTCATTTAAATGTTTGTTTCATTAAGATACGTACGTTGAGGCTTGTATACCTATATGGATAAAAATATTTAATGTTATTTTTAAAGATATGAAGTACCTACACTTTATTACGCACTCTTTGCGTTACAGAATAAAAAAAAAACGTGTAAAATATTATTTCATAAACATTTATATTTACTTGGTATATCATAAAATGCTGATACTTCATTTCTATAAAATATAATATAATGAATAATAACATTCGATATATAACAACAAAATTAAAAGAGAACTCATCATATTTATATACTTATAAGAATAGAAAAACATAAATAATATTGAACAAGGTCTTAACACAATAAATATTTCCCTTCCATCAAGACCCCATGCCCCGGACAATAAGACTGTATATAAAACGGAGCATCTTCCATATTGTAATATACAAATGGATTGTGATAATAAAAACGCTACGTAATGTTTGCGAACTTCGACGGTTGGATTATTCATACGTTTAAAATACTTATTTTCTCAATTTTATTACGTGTAATATATATTCACCGCCTCCTTGGTACAGTGGTTAAAGCGAGAGCGTAAAATCGGAGGGCTCTGGGTTTGTTTCCCGAAACTCAAAAAAAAAAATCCCAATCTTACAGGTCACAGAAGGTTGATCACCTACTTGCCTATAAATAAAATCGATCACTGAAACAGATGTATCATCTGCCCCATACCCCAGTAGGGGAAACGGAACTTCACTCTAAATACTTATGGTTGGTTAATGAAATGGGTCTCCTTAAAACAATCCTGTTATTCATGTATAGATATTGAATTTCGATATAAGATATAAGTTAATGGGACGTAATTACAATTTGGTTTACTGTAAAAAGATCATGAATATAACTATATAGTAAAAGATGTTGCTCTA
This sequence comes from Zerene cesonia, assembly GCF_012273895.1. Classification (NCBI taxonomy): domain Eukaryota; kingdom Metazoa; phylum Arthropoda; class Insecta; order Lepidoptera; family Pieridae; genus Zerene; species Zerene cesonia. The sequence continues at coordinate 926,103 of NC_052118.1, forward strand.
AATGGGCATAAAACCGAGTCTTATTTAATTTAATCTTTATAGTAATACCGCTAGATAAATAAGATAAAATAATGTTTCTTTACGTCTTTGAAATATGACAATAAATCACATTAAAACGAGAAAGAGAATCTGAACTAAACAAGTAAAACTAAATACGAAATAAATTCGTCATTTCGAAGAGCGTTTTCTTTATTGCCGTGTCATTTCAACAGATACAGATGTTCCGTGATGTATTGTGACGGATTACGACTTGAGAAAATTGTTTCCACTGCTTATTAATTCTTTCTTTGAATTTTTTTATTCATTACGAGTGGAATTCGCGACGGGTTGGGATGTTTGGGGCGCAGTTACGTTTCATTTTTGGCGTTCCTTCTTCACCTGTTAATATATACCGCTATTTACTATGTCGCTTTCTTGAATTCAAGTATATTTTAAGGTAATGAGAAATGGTTTTTAAGATATACATATATTAAATAAGGTTATATACCTTAAGCATTACAACTTCAACCTCAAAAATTTGTTCATAAGAGTTGATTTGATTAAATTTACGTGTCACAATTCGTCACTGATCTATCTAAACTCCACAACAAAATTCGCCCGTAACCCAAAACTATTGTTTCCGTTTGATCATCAGAACAAACAATGCTCGGCGTGATAATCCAAACACGCGTTCGTCTTAAACAATACAAATAATAACGTGTAAATAGAGGATTGGCAAGTGTCAAAGTTTCCCAAATCAAAAGACGAGACAGTGTCGCGTTGTTGGTAAATTTGCATCATAATTCCCTTGTACCGCCACAATCTTCGGATTAACATAATAAACTATAACTTTACATACATTTGTATGAAATTGTGTGCTATGTAGCTAATGAATTTCATTAAGATATGAAAGGACCTGACCTACATAATGCCGCCTAATTTTTACCATGTATTTTTGCCGCGAAAAAAAATTCACTCGAGCGACGTGAATGAATAAGATGAATTTGATGACGAAAAGATCCTCTTGCCAAATTTGTCTCATTCATAAATTGCCAGCGGAGAACTCTGTATAATATATTTTTATTAACAAAACCGGCGCGTTCCCTTTTTTCAAATTTCGGTTAAAAGAATCTGAAGTCATCTGTCAAGAACTGAAAGAGAAGTAAATATGGACATTTATGTAAACTCTGCGTTTGGTTCGCCATTAAAATGTAAACAACTTTTATCAACATTTGCTTCACTTCAATGCTGAAAAGATAATAAATAGGAAATGTGTCCATTGATGTTGAAGATAAACTCATATAGCATCACATTAAAAACCATAAGTCAAAGAGCCAAATACCCATTCAACAGACTTAACCTTTCCACGCTCCATCCAGTTATAATAACTTTAAAACAATTTCATACACCCTGACCTTACAGACCCGATGACGTCATATTTGCGCGCCACGCTTGGCGGCCATGTTGGCTATAATTAGATAATTGCATAGGTACCGTTTGCATGGACTCTGTTTGCGTTTCCGAATTGCTGCTAGGGTTGCGCGTGAAATTGTTTTCGTGTAAATACGAGATTTGCTTAACGCGATTTCTAGATAAAGCCATCGCGTTTCGCTGTATGGAGGAAGATAATTCTGTAATATACTCCACGTAGTGAAAGTTTGGACAATAATTGTTATATAAAAGTACAATATAGAATAAGATAATTGCGTATCGTATCAAAAGCGGAGAATAATTTGAAATAATTAGGTTGACTACCTTATTTGTTATACTTCTCGTAAAATTTTTATTTAGTATTTCACACACATTGTTCTGAAGTGTTATTATATTATTACAAGGAAGTTGCTTATTAAATATTTTGCATGAGTAATTAATAAATAATTTTAAATCGTTATTTATTGTTGTATAATGTTACATTAAGGCATAGTTGATAAAATTGTCTATTCGCAATAGTTTTATATGATTGCAGTAAGTTTATATACTATTAGCATATCAGACAGAGCCAAGTATTTTGTATCGTTTATGAAACTTCACCTCTATTTAAAAGCGCATTACACGATTGGAGCCTATAACAAGACTACTGAACTAAATTTATAACTTAAGAAAAAATATTTTACGATTTATTCTCAAATCATTTTTCGCAGTCTGATTTCAGTTTTGATTGATTCATAATTGAAATTATGTCTCGTCCTTAATTCACAGTTAATTCTTCTACCTATTTGAAAAGGCTTATCCATTTATGGGTTACTTGAAAATTTCAGTAGTGAAAGGCCATTATTTATAACTTCACCGATTAATCAACGCTACAATTTTTTGATACTATCAGTAGAATAAATTAAACTTGTGAATGAAACAGTGGGTGGAGTTGATTGTCATAATTAATATTGATGTTTTTTTCTTTCAGGTAAGACATTTTGTATTGTGAAACTGAATGAGGGGATATAGAGAGGATGGTAAGAAGTATTTGTTTAATTTATACAGTTCTGTCTGGTTCGGTTGAGACGTTTTTATGTGATCGACATATAAGATTGAAGTGAAAACTTCTTTAGGCGCGTTGAGCGTTTTGGTAGAGGGTAAAATCCTCGGTTCGCGTCACCGACATGCTAATGATAATTTTTTCAACCACTTTGTATTTATATTTTGTTCATGATTTGTTTAACCCATCATATGTAACTAATAAATAAAACATAAAAAATTTCATATAATTTTTGCATATAGTTTTAATTACTCTCAACTTAATAGTTCCGTTTTCACTTCTATCGGTTTTGTTTATTATAATTATTGCAAAGTGAATAAAAATCGCAGTACAGTTTCATTTTATATATTAATAATGTGGAATAAATTCTTATTATCTAACGCATATTCAAATTTGCTGGAATGAATTTATTGAAAATCATAACTCATTTTGGCAAAGAGCTGAGGAATTTAAATAATTTGTGTAGTTTGAATACGAATAAATGTATAGCGCCAATATGGTAAATGTATCTAGTAGTTTCACCTCGTGACTTTGCTCGCGGTTATATAACCCGACTAGAATATAGCTGACATGCAATAACACTTCTATACTTAGATTATGTTGTAATGAAATTGCAATTTAACTTTTTCGGTCGTTAAAAGTTTTTATACATTAATATTCTAAAAAATCACCTAAATTCACATTTGTATTTAACTAGACTTAATAAATCAGTCAAGTATCCTTTTCTTCAAATTATGTTTTGATTTCTTGTTTCTTATAACACTTTACGACTGAAACATTTTGAAGCTCGATCCCAGTAAATATTACAACACTTCTACATCTTAATCGCGCATCGAAAATCCCGAACGGCGTTTTAACGATCAATTATTTGGCGGCCATATTTTGATTTCAGACAATACGCGACTATACATCTTATCTCCATAGGCATACGGGCCACCTTCCTTGCCCCCCCTTTTTAAAAGGTCCGGAAACGTCGGTTACATGAAATTTATAACCGAGCTGAAATCGGGGTGTAAATTGGTTAATGCAAGGGTTGAACTGGCCCCCGTCTGGGGTTGCGTGATATACGCTGTAATGTGTACTTCATAGTGATTTAACTTAGTGTTTTAATTCCGTCGTTTTAACTTACTCGAACTTGCAAACGTGGAGTTGCGAGTTAGTTGAGAGCTAAATTGGTATTTATATAGCGTTTTAGTTGGGCGCGACTTCTTGTGCTAATTAATTTAACACGAATTTCATGGGTACATTCATGCAGACATATTGATTATTTTTTACACAATCCATTCATGGAAACATTGTGCTCATTTGTTAAATAGATAAACGAAACGCATACTTAGCAACGCTTTGAAACAATCAGACCTTGTTACGATATTGCTGGGTTCCTGGTTGCGATGTTAAACTAACATTTACACACGAACGAAATCAAATTATTATTATATTCCACTGAATGTGTTTTGCTAAGATCAAAATTAATGTAACCGGTTTTCCCGATACAACTAACCGAACCCTAACCGTAGCGGCCTATGATTAACGATTAGTTTATCTACATAGGATTTCTATAATATTACTAGTCATCATCATCATCATCATCAGCCCAGACACGTTCCCACTGCTGGCACAGGGTTCAGGCCATAATCCACCACGCTGGCCAAGTGCGGGTTGGCCTTTACAAGTACATTATAAATATTATAAACAATATTAATTACGAAAAAATATTTACTTTTACTTACACAATAAATCTACTTCTTTAAATTGAAACCTTGCGATGACATAAAGCTGATAAAAACCGTTCTTATATCGTCCATGTTTTATTCTTAGCTTAAGTTGCCAAGTACAAGAATAAAGTATCGCAGGATATAATGATTTTATTAAGTTTACAGTGTCTAGTCGCTCCCTAGGGTGCAAGCGAGATACTGCCTAGTTACCTCAGTTAGGATTACCGCACCTAAGCGCTGGATAAACCGGTTTCATTTAAATAAATGGACGTTAAAATTTTATTAGTGAAAACTGTTTGAGTTAATGGTTTAAAAGTTAAAAGTAATCAGAGCTGGAGGGGCGAATGTTTGAAACTGTACGGGGAAACTAAATGGGTGAAGCTATATTAGACTGGGCTATTTCCTCGTAAAGGTGATGGTGTATTTGGTACAATGCCATTCAAGATTAATGGCTTAAAATAGACTGTCTATTATTCTACCCACCTAATAACTGTAGAATACAAAATATTCAATGGCCGAAAAGAAATGAAATAAGTTATATGTATTTTTATATTTACTGTTTTTATAATATCCTTGTTTTGTAATTACGCTTTTAGATTACTTTGAAATATAATTATCCAACAAGATATCATCACCCATTACTAAACACATTACTGAAACCGTCGGTTGCCTGGAAGAAATGGCTTATAGCCATAAGGCCGCCAATTGTATACAAAATCCTTGTTACAATTATTATAATATATTTTGTATTGTTTATGTATACAATGAAGATATAATAATAAATAAATAAATAAATAAATAAACATTTCTTCAACAATACAATCCTAATCTATTATTGTCATCACCTGTTTTAAAACACAGCTTTTCATAGTAAAACACATAACATAACAATTAGCTTGCCTTTTACGTAAGGTCCAGGTAATAGTGCCCAAGAATCCGAATCTCGTCGTGCTTTTTCTAAAACCACGACTGGTTTGACGGCATGTCCTTGCGTATTTGGAGATGATTACATGGCTTTAATTACATGGGTCTCGCGGAACTCATACCGAAGTATCTGTATGTTAATTTTGTTCAAAGCCGGCCGTCGTACTCCTAAGGCCCCTAAAATTGGCTGGCTTATACTATTTGCTTGCAGTCTTGCTAAAATATTGCACTGTGGCGCTATGTTTATATACACAGATGATAATTCTTAAAAATATGTCAAACTTCACTGTGTAAGTTGTGGCTTATATTTGCTATATTACTGGTTTATCAATTCAATCTTTATATAAATGTATAAGTGTGTTTGTTTGTCTTGCTTTCACGTCGCAACGAGCCTCTTCATGAGATGATTGTTATCTCCGCGGATGGGAGAGATATGGAGATATAGTTGGGAGGCTAGACAGTGACGTAGGAAACTGGTTACCGCAGTGAAAGATATTTCAATGAGACATCATTCATATGGGAATTTCCTTTGACTACGCGAGCGAAGTCGCTAGTTAAAAATTTTATTAGACAGAATATAATTGAAATAAAATAAGCTTGAAATTCAATGAGTGTTAGCGGGACCCCAAAATATCATTAATTTATTTGGTGATTATTAGAACTCCATGATATATTTTCTCGCTCACGAAGAATGTAAATTCTGCTGACGAAGCTTAGGAATGAATTGATCAATTTAATTATGGATCTGTAATGATGATTTATTAGAAATATCTCTTCCATAAGTAATGAATGTTTAATAAAGTATAAAGGATTATTAAAATTCTGCATTATTTTCCAAAAGTTACTCTTTTAACTATTCATATGAACATGGTGCTTTATTCATCATTTGGATATAGATGAAATACAAATATTTACTGAAAAATTCTCTTAAGTTCATCTATCAGTAAACTAAAAATAACAATTTGAGCTCTAGGTTAATTCGTGTGTTATAAATTTAATAGTCATGAGACATTGTATCACAAAGGAGACATATTTATGAAATTTCATCAATCGGTTCACGGTGAGGTGTGAAATGTTTTTCCGTACAAAAATGACAATTTAATCAAAGCAACAAATTGAGGATAATCCAACTCATCAGACGCACATCCGATCTGCACATTATAAAGGTCCAGACGTCCGAAATCCGGCAGACAAAGGACTTCCGTAGCTCGCATCCGCCCTAGCTAACCGTATCGTGTGTAACTTTATCTATTTCGTATATTGAAATGTTCACAAGTGGGATTTATAAATTCTGGCGGCGATTTTGTTTTGTTCAAACTAATTTCGTTGTGGTACATTATTATCTGTTTATATTTCTAATTATTATTATACCCCTTTTGTATTATTTGGCCATGATTTTCATTATTTCGCATCATAGCTTTTAATATTATATTTATATATAATAAAATAATATTTCAAATAACCATATTCTAAAATGTAATCAAGCGTTCTTTGAGAACTTTATTTCCAAGTATTAGCCCTCTCAATGTATCTCCAAAATTAATTAAAATATAGTCACATTGACGATCGTTTAATTAATTAGTTTCATCGGCTCTAAACTTTTTACATTTAGAGCTTAATAAACTCAGCCAATTAGTGTAACTAAAATTGACATAAAACAGACGATATATAATATTCCTAGGCCCGTCAAAGCTTCAAAAATAATTAGAGATTCATTAAAACTCCTCCAACACAACCCTTAATCCCTCATTCATCATCTGCCGACTCAACAACACATTTCAATTACAAAACTATTCGCATTAATAATCTAAAAGCGTATCGCGTTTCCTCAACCGTCGCCAAGACATTTCATCCACTCACAAGCAATACCATTAAATATATAGGGCTATCCATTAAAATGTGAGAAGTCTGTCGTGATCTTTGACATATCGTATTCACCTTACCGTACCTGTTTGCGCGATAATTCAATAGAAAATCCAATTTCTTTCGCTACAAGTCGACTCATTTTGTTTCCACCGATGAAACGCAATTCGTATTAGTATTTCTATTCATGCCGTTGACAGCACTCCGGCTTTATTGAGCATTGATTAGCGAATGCCGCACCTTACTCCGCTACCGACGAGGTCTATATTAAGATGTGAAGGACCGTTTATTATTTGGAAAAGTTCTGTTCTCTTGTTTGCTGATAAATACGATGATATCTCGGTATAGCGACTTTAATAGCTTTTAATTGTGAACTTGGAAGTTTTAATTGCTAAATTACGGAATTATTTGGTGCTTAATTATTTATCATTATATTGATAATAAGACTCCCATTCCTACCAATATAAGCAACGATGAAAGAAACCTCTCCGGTTTATCATGAGAATTCCTCTCGCTACAACTGCAGATGAAATAACATTTCAAATGTTGACTTATCAATTTCTAAATTGGCGTGATACAAAGAAAATACTATCATACGACTGTTCCTGAACAATTCAATTAACCAACCAATATCGTAATGGAGAGAGCAGATAATAAGAGCAAACGTCTATAAGTCGAGTTGAGAAATCCCTCGTCCAATCGAGACTTGATGTTATTAAAAGTCTTTACGACGCGGGGACAAACACAATATCTGGGATTGGGGAGCTTCGGCTCACAAGAGCAAACATCGTGTTTTGTACATAAATTGAAGACTGGATGTGGGACAAACAGAATGACGAATTCCGTTATTGGAAAAGCGCGGCTCGCTCCAAGCGATGTTACTGCTATCACAATGCGCTCATATTAAAATTTTTAACGGTAAGAATTTTGTTTTACCAAGTACAGTGTTGTCTGTTATTAAAGATTGTTTATCGCTTGTACAATAAGTGCAGTTAGTTAGTTCTGGGGTTATAATAAAGTTTGCCTTTCAACAACTTTGGTTTCCTAACCATACGTTTGTGTCTTTACGATTGGGCAATATATTATCGTGAAGTTTTGCATTAGGGCACCCAAAATATGTGATCATATCTCCATAAAATACACTTACAGGTTTACCCTCGCTATAGATATAACATATATACCAAAAACACATTTCCGGGTACCCATAAGAAAATCCCCAGTCGTAAAGATCGCACTAGATCCCGCTCTGAGGACCAATAGCCGTACATATCGCGATTTCTTATCGCAATTTTAACAAAGGCATCGGGTGCGTTCGACAGGCCCGGGGTCGAGGGGCCGGAACCCCGGGGCGGGGGGTCGCGTCCAACACACGGCCACTATCCATTCGTCTAACGAGACACTCGTTTCCGGGGAAACTGCTTTAAAATTTTCATCACGCTATTTTATTTTCACCAAAGTTAATCGTCTTCGCATAGAATGTAAGATCTCGTATTAAACTTCTCTTGATTTCTCACAATTCACTGTTCATTTGTTCTCAGCTCTTTTTTTTTTGTTTTATAACAATGGTTCAGCTGAAAAGTTTTTAGTCAAAACAAGATCCATTTGCGCTTGTTAAAAGAAAAATCATCAAAGTATTCAAATGAATTTAAAAGATAGAAATCTCGGAGTCACAGTCCGAATATTATCTCGGATAAAGTTTTAAGCGAAAAAAATGGAAAAGGGAAAACAATACAAAGTTTGGCGCTGAATAAAAATAACGAAATCAGTGAGCCTAATTCGTTCTACAAAGTGAACGCTGTATTGTTGTTGGGGTGGTATTTTGTGACGTGACGGTAACGACACGATTTGTTAAGTGGACGATATTTTTTACTTCGTACTTCTCTGTGTAAGCGATATTTAAATCGCTATCGTTTAGTCGAAAGCGGCAAATTAACTGTCTGTATTTTTTCGTTAACAGAGCTACTTTACCGTCCTTTTACAGCTTAGACTTAAGCGTATTTCAAAATCGCTCGGATTTGAAACGTAAATCCTATAACCACGCTAAAGAGTTTTCAAGTCCTTCGAGTCTAAGTAGTTTTATCTTCATTAGGCACATTAAAACTTAAACTGACTTATTTCAAATCCGAGAAACTACTTCGAGAGTAATAAAGTGAAGATCGCATCGTATAAAAGGCGAGATAATCTGCAGGCCGAAATAAAATTAAAGGAAAAAGTTTGTGAAGAAAAAAGTTGGTGCGCTACAATGGAAATAGCAGCGACAGAACACATCGCCGGGATTAAAGAGTTCCAAGTTTCCCCTTCAAGGGAGATGATGGGCGGAGTAAGGCCTTTTGCACATGAGGATACCGCCACTAAATATAATGCCATTACTGTACTGTCACTTTAAATCTCTTATGGCGAATGCCGGTAGCCACCTGACATTAAGTAGCTGGCGTTTTCATTCAGGTATTTATTTAATATGCGCCCTGAATTGTCCGATATAAGTGAAATTAAATTAGGTTATATGAGCAACTATGTCCTGTAACTTTCATTAGAATACTTTTTTTATTTAAACGTTTTAAGTGTTAATATCTTATTGAAAACGCATTACAAACAAACAATATAATATAAAATATACATTAAGATTTTATCTATGGATCTCTCAATACTTGACATTAATAGCTCCGAGTGAAAATTTTTTTCAATGTGTACATATCCCAAATAATAGCAATAAAATAAAAGCATTGTTTACACGAGTGGAGCCTGGGGAAGAAAACTATATACCTATGTATGTATAAAGGTAAAAACAATCGTATAAAATTCGACGTTTAGTTTCTTTGAAGTTGCTTATTTGTGGAAACTTTAAGAATTCCGGATTAAAAAAGGACATCTGATCAAATTGCGCCGTGTAAACAATTCTTTGAGTTTGTTATTGGTTTTACGAACCTGTGTCGCATTCCAGACATGTCTGTCTTTCCGAAACAATGTTTTATTACTGCTGAAAGGATCTCTGAATAGTTTTGTTTTGGGTCAACTTGGGCACGTATTACGTCTTAAGTTCATTAATTTGATTGTTTTTTGGTCTCTCAAATCTATTGTCTTTGTTTGTGTTTTCAGTTGGATGGTGGATTTGTGATCTCTTTTTATTCTATCAATAAAGAATCAACTTTATATGTTAGTTTTTATGTATGTGATATATACGTGAAAAATAGACCTTCTGTGGCATTTTTTGAGACCTAATCTGTTTCGTAGATAAATACCATGTGCATGCAAAATCAGAAATATTTAAGTCATTTCGAATGAAATTTAGTATTCAAAAGTCCATAGCAAATATCCCTTAAACTGTGAAATTGAAGGTTTATTAATTCTGCCTTTTAGCTCATTCATTAATGCTGAGTGAGAGATATCCAAAACTTTACAGTATTTCATTAAAAATGTACATAGCAAATTATAAGTCTTTGAAAAGCTTGATACAAATAAGTAATCAAAAATGTACAAAGTTTGGCCGATTTAGGTTTTATACGACTGAAGGATACATCCTGCGTATCTTTCCAACTACCCTCTGGAGAGCGTGCCGAGCCCATGTTTTGTGAATCAATGAGGCGCTTACTATAACTTTTTGAATCAATGTCCATAAATCTCAATCGTCTTATGTAGAAATGGCGTTACATTTTTTCAAACATTCGACAAAACTCGAATACAATTTTGGACTCTAAGAAAAATAAGCTACTCTCGACTTGTTTTAATTTACAATACTAGCTACAAAAGTGACCTAGTCATACCAAGTTGCCGAGAGATTGAATATCGATACTGACGATTTTATTTTTTCTGAAATGTGTCAAAGACGATTGCGCGAAAATCTTAACATTGACAGATTAATATTCAGGTAATTTGAGTCGATTTGTTGTCGAATGGTAATAATATCGTATGGAAATAGATAATAAATGAAAATATCTCTGTTTTCATCGGAAAAGAATTACATTCACTTGCTTGTGCAATGTTTTTTTGTAGCTGTTTTCTAAAATTGTTCAAAAACTATCATGCTTAAAAATTTTGTGATTTTGAGTTTTAATTTATCGAAACATTTATATCTTATATGGTAAACTGAAGGTATTAGTTTCGTAAATATATTTTTAAATATAGCCTCAGATTACCGTTTAAGCTTTAGCTACTAAACATAGTAAGTTATCATTATCTTGAGTTTTCGTAATAGTACTAAAACTTTCTCAATTACGTAGTACTGTTTAATTTGAAAATTTCACGTCAATTGACTAGCCTTGTGTATCAATTAGCTGTTTAAACTGAGACTATTAGCGTGTTTTGCAAAACTCTCGGGCTATTTTCTAGACAGAAATGGACAGATAGGTAAAGGCTCACGTTGAAGCCTTAAATTACAGAGGGTCGAACGTGGAGCCATTAATTATAACTTTTATACGTACGGTTTAATTAAGTCTTTAGGTTCGGTTATTTAAGGATGGCCAAGTGAGCGTATTCTATTGGGAAAATGTTTGAAAAGTATGATATAAATGTATGGCTTGGTGAGTAGATATATCATTTTCCTATTATATATGTTTACATATGTATTTGTGTAGGTAGTTTGTATTTATTAGTATTATTTATATATTATTTTGTATTTATTACTAGATCATATTTCAAAGTACACAATTGATAGTTAAATTTATGAATTGCCCTAGCAAGTATTTACTATAATTCCATATTAGCTGTGATCGAATATTTGATACATATTCGGTATTTTATTGTTATCGCGATTGAAATAATTAAGTAAATATATTCTCAGTACTTGAGGAAAATCTCTCAACTGTAAGAATACTTACAAATAACAGTTCCCGCTAAATTAATAAATTGAAAAAAGATAAACATCACATCTTTACCACAAAATATACAACATAAAACATCTAATCGCACCTTTCGTACTTCGAAATACTTTCTTTCCTTTTTCCGTAAAAATCAATCTTAATACTTGTAAAACGCAAAGGTGACTGAATATGATCTATCAACGCACAGCCGAAACTACTGGACCGACCGGGCTTTTTTTTATGTAGTCGGCAATGGAGCTGGTGGGACGCCTGATGGTAAGCGCTACCACCGCCCATGAACATTTACTTATTTATTTACTTCCCCAGTGCGAGCTGGCCCAATTCGTGCCGAAGCGTGCTCGACTCCAACAGTAAAAACAGGGCTGTAATTTGGCATGCAGATAGCCACTATAATGTAGGATTTCAAAATAACTACAAAATCCTACCCATGAATATTTGTAATATGAAATGTTATTTTGACAACACAGACATCTACCTAGTTTTCTATAAAATGTAACACATTAAAAAACATATGAACGTCTAAACATTGTTAGTTTCCCCAAATATACAGTTCGCTCGCACATTCAGTATACAGTACAATAGCTATCCATAACGCCAGCATACACTCGTGGGACATGCAAATCTGCCCATTACAATTCTTTCGGACACGGGTCGCCGATAAAACAGCCAGAATTAACGCAGCCTGAATAATCCAATGCCTTTCTAGTGCGGGAGCTGGTGGGATATTTAATGTGGTTAGGTGCTGAGAAATAATTTAATTGTTGATTTTAACGTATCTTTTCGATTTTAAAGGTAGTATGTATTGGTAGCTATCAATTGTGATTGAGAACAGGAAACGATAGGAAGAAAATGTAATTCTAAAGATGGTAAAAAAATATGTCATTTGATATAATGGAAAACATATTATATTTCGTGTGCTATATCTTAAAATCACCTTTAAAATGAAATACGTCGTATCCAAAACGGTATAAGCGCTTAGTTTTATAAATATTTGATCCAAACTTAATTTCGGCGTTTGTTTTCAAGTTATTTACGATCTCTCGACTTCAATCTTCTATACGTTTAGCTGTTGCTAAGTTTTAAATCAATCCTTTTTCAATTATATCCATGATTTCATTTTCAATTTGCCTATCACTACACCTTGCTATTCATTGTGTATTAAAATCAAGTAAATGACACAAATTGTTACAATCATATATATTTATAGCTAGCTTTTGCCCGCGGCTTCGCGTTCAATTCGGAGAAGTTTAATAGATATTATTATACATATAAACCCTCCTCTTGAATCACTCTATCTATAAAAAAACACCAAAATCAATTACGTTGTGGTAAAGATTTAAGCATACATATGGACATAGGAGGAGGACAGACAGAGAAAGCTACCTTACTCTATGCTATGTCATTAAGATTATTTCGTGAAATCCTCCACCGGCTGCCGCACTACATCCTTCGCACCCCAGGTGATTCTCGTATCGTAAAGTGCAGTCCATGTATTACAATTGTTAATGAAGGCATTTCGGGAGGGAACTAATTGCAGTGGACTTCGTTAAGACTATTGTGGGGGTGTGATAGTCCGTTGAATATAAATGGTTGGCTTCGAGCGTGGTTTTATATGTTAAAGCATATAAAATTTGTTCAGACATTCTGTAATAAATATTGAAAGGGTGTATGACACGAATAATTTAGTTTTTGTAAGTCAGTTCATCGTTAAGAGTTTAAAAATTTTATATTTTACACATTGATAGAAAATAAAAAGAAAAATGCATCATAAACCGCTTTAATGTGAAAAGGTAAGTGCATATTGTAATGTCAAATGTGAAACACGTATTGACCAAGCTTATTTTAAGAATTATGTTTCTAAACTCTATAATGTAGGTAGTAACATTCCCTCTGCGACTATCCAACTTGCCGTAACTTTCAAAGTTGAAAAGTCACTTTAAAGTCGATTTGTTTCAATCTTTGGCAATATTTTATTTAAAAACTTTTGTGCATTACAATATGATTTACTCTTACCTTTTCCTCAGTTTGAGTAATGATTACAAATATAACACGAGAAGAACTTTAACTCTAACATTATCTATTTTTTCAGTTCTATTAATAATACCATTCATTCATTTAACGACTCATTTCTTAGTGGAAAATCGCGCGTCATTTAAATTTCGAATAAAAGCATTTTTGACGTGCAATATTGTTACATTATTTTCAGCCAGTTTGAAAAAAAGAATACAGTTTTTTTATGTGTAAACTTTTTGATATAAATGCAATCCTATAGTCGGGTAACAATAGTATCTGCCGAATTTCAGACCGCATTTCGGCTACTTACGCTTACCATGGTTGAGAGTAAGCGTTGCACAGGACATCTTGCGGTCCGCCATCTTGATTTATCTAGCCACGGCCGCAAACCACCCACCTTCTATTTATTGCCACAATAACCCTATTAATTCTCGAGGACTTAGGGTTTTGGCCCCTACGCGATAGTTTATAGTAGTTGTAAACACATTGGACGGTTGACGATTCTAAATGGCTTGATGGCACCTTGTTAAATTTGATTGCGTTTAATCCGCCAAATCTGGCAGTGGAAATATCGCTATGGCTTTGTTTTTGAGGGCTTAATTCTATGAGTAGAATATTGGGAGCATTGAAAACCTATGCTACAAACATGCATATTAAAATAATAATTACAATTGAGTCTTAATAACTGTCGAAGATAGTGTTTCATTTGTTGCACTAAGTTAGTTTGAAATAATATCAATGACTAAAAAAAGTATATAAATGTTATGAAATAATGTAACAGTGTTATAGTGTAATTTCATTTAATTGTAAAAAAAGAGTAGCTTAAATGTTTCTTGTATTTTTTTTGTAATTGTCTTGTCTATCAAATTAGACCATATCGGCTGTTATCGAAAAAGATTAGCTAGTTAGTATTATTTATTATTATTCGTTCGTTCCCCACGGAGCGTGCTTCAATTGAATCACATTTTGGACTAATGCGTGGTCACGCAAGACCCGATATTACGAGGTGAAGGTCGACTAGCGTTTGTTTTACATTGCGTATTTTATTGGAACCATTGAAACTTGATTGTCACAATTGCATAAGATGTGAAGCAATGTACCTCAACCAGAGCATGTAATGAGTTTACTGATATCACGCGATCAGCAAAGTTGAATCTTTTTGGACAAATCGTTTACTAATAGTTACTTATAATACGAAAGTTGATTAAATATTAAAACAAGATCGAATTAATGAAACAACGACCAAGAAAAGTAATTTTAAAAAGCCCTTCACAACCAAAAGGGTACAATACAATCCTTAGAATTTCCCATGAATAATGAATATGTAACCATACACTCTAAGCGAAAAGCTCTTCCGAAATTCAAAATAAACTCATTAAAAAACACTAGGAGCCGTGCGTGGCGGCGCATTAAATAAATAGCCGAGTTATCAACGGCCTACATACGGTGCGTTCACCTAAACAAAGGACTTATTGATTCCTTTATTTTTAACATTTCACTTCCCTTTAATGTGTTATAATAGCTATGTGTTTGAAGTTCTGTTAAGCTAGAGAAGGCTAAGATTTAATGAAAAACCGATTTATGAAATGTATTCTAGTGTTTTCTGTTTATATTTATTTTTATAACACATAAATTGATAGCCATTTTGAGTTTAATCAAAAAACTTTTAACTGATTTGTAAATTTTGCTTTTTTCCTTGAAAGTAAGGTAATTACACAATTCTTACTATTTGCTCGATGCGACTGATATCATTTTCAGACATTTATTCTTGTTCACGGTATTTAAAAATTTATTTGGAAATGTTCATATGTTACATACATTATACTCATTAATATATAATCTACACCAATATTATTAAGAGTCGCGATTGTGTTTACTTCTTTGTTTGTCTTTCAAGTCGCAACGGAGCGATTTTAATACATGATTTTTGTATTCGGAAATAGTTAGGGGCTAGAGAGTGACTTAGGTTGCTTCTTACTTCTAACATCTCATTCTAACGAGGATTTCCATTGACTGCACGAGCAAAACAGCGCGCGGATAGTTTGTTTCTAAGTACACTAAAACTAGCTGTATATATACAACCAATATGTATAAAACGATCAATTCTAAACAGATGCAAGGATAACACATAAATCTCATCCCCTTTAAGACAATACGCAGTCGGAATTTAATGTTACCGCAGTCTGATTAATCTCTCACACAACTCTTAATGTTATACATTAGATAATTTAGAGCTAACAACCTTTTGGGCACATGCCTGTATTAGTGAAATATATTGGGGTAAATTAAGGGATATTGTATCTATTGTAGGTAGTATGTTACACTGAAGTATGTTACACGTCTATTTCTGCTGCTACTTTGATCTCCTTTTATATCATTGCTCTATAATGATAACTGCTAATTTATATCCTAACACTTATTTCATAAAACGTGTACATATATTTTTTGCAATAAATTACAAAATCTATATCAAGACAGAAATGAAAAGTCACAATATCGCATTACAAATATACGGCGCAGATAATCAATGTAATCCCCCAGTAAACACCCAATTACTTGCCTCTCGGCTGATTAGCGAGCAGAGTCGGGCGTACGTCTTAGTCCCGCGTAATCTATACAATACTTTTCGTGAGCCAAGATTAATACCCCATTCTGCCCTAGTTTACTCTCGGGTGCAGTATAAGATACGGGAAACAGCGACTTTTTGAATTAATGGCTTAACTTCACGTATTCTTGTCTTTATTATAAAATATCTTCGACCGTATATGGGAGCAAATTGATCCTAGCTCTGCTTCAGGCGTCGCTCGCCCGGTTTTCGGGTTATGGCATCACAGTTGTCGATAAAACTTTGACCGTTGCACCCTCTAAGTGATATTTTGGGAGATGGTAATCCATCTACATAGTTCTTTAAGATATAATGTAGCTATAAACGAAATTTTAAAACATGACAATACCCCTACGGGTCTAAAACCGAAATGCGACATGCGACAACAGTAAAAGTGATATCTGATACTGAACTGAACTGATATCTGATAAAGTGATATGGGAAGGGCAATGCAATAATAGTTGTAAAATACGATAGACGTACGTTGTTTAATAAAAATGCTTTTTAGCAAAAAAAAACTACCGAAATATGAACTACATGAATTTACCAACTTCTAAGAAACAATCAAATACCTCATAATGTAAGTCTTCGTCTATAAAACTCTATTTATAAGTCTACCTAATATTTATACACCACATTAAAACATCTTAATAAATATTAAACGTTCGTGAATTAGACTACTACGGTTAGGAGGGAAGCGCCCAAAATTAATTGTAGCCTTTATGTCGCGCACACCCTACGGTTTTGCTCGAAAAATCATCTCTTATTGTGCTCTGATTGATCGTACACACGTCTGATGCTCTTGAGTCATTAATAAATTATGTGGAATGCGATTTTTTGAGACGATTCTTTTTCACATAGAAATTTCACGGTGAGGTGCTGCTTATAAATATATCAAGTTTTTTCTAGACGGCTTCTAAATATGCATTTTAATAATCTTATAACTTTAGGAAGACATAGTACACATACTGGGTTATAGTCGGTCTAAGTCAATCTATCAAAACAGATAAGCGGACAGTAAGGTGATTAAAGTGGAAAAAGGGTATTAAAGCATTTTGATCTTCAATTTTAAGCAGCATATAAATGGTTCGTTGTAAAGAATAGAAATCATCATTCATACACGTTAGTACCAAATGAAAATATTGTAATTCAGCAAACGTAAGGAATTCGACCGTCCATTTTTATTCCATCCATCACAAGATCGCATAACGTTTCATACCTGACCCGAACTTCAAAAGGGTGAGCCATAAAGAAGATTAAAACTATGGAGGGGCCATAATGGTCGGTGTAGTACGTCAGAGTAACTGCCTCCTCGCAGACGAGTGGAAAGCACAGTGCCTCATTAGAGGTAATGCGCCAGTTTTGGGGCATTTCGAAGTGTATTAAAAGATATGTTTATTTGAGGATGCTGCTCATACGCTTTAGTTACAAATGGAAGTCGTTATAATCGAATTGACTATAGATTAGTTCTAAATAGCTGTTTTGAGCGGGAGGCAATATTAAGGGGGTAGCATTTACATTGTCATAATGTAATGTAACGGTTAAATTTTTTGGTAACGTCGGATACGCCACTCTATTACTACTAAAAGTGAGAGAGGTTCTCAATTCGTATGTATTTTTTAAGATTTTATTTCTCGATAAGTCCTTGGGCTTTCAACCAATTGACGTGATTCTTTTTTTGTTTGATAGGTAATTGTGGTTATTTGATCTCATTTTAAAATGGTAGTAACTACAGTAGGACCTCCGTAACCGAAATGTCATTGAGCTTTTTTGTAGATAATAGTGATTTTACATAATTTAGTATAATTTACTACTTGATTTTAGGATGAAAGTTATGTCAGTGTGTGAACAAAAATATGCTAATATATAACCTACTGTTAATGTTAAGAAGTTTATCAGAGTGTGATGTGTATTCAGGCAATACTAATAGGTAAGCTTTTTAGTGTAGAGTGAGAGGAACTTATGATTTCTCTTTAGCGAAAGAGAGACAAAAATACTCTTTTATCATACTGTGTTATACAAATAGATTCCATGCATACAAACCGATGTGACCGCTAAACCCCATTGTGGATTCGAATCTAGATTTATTTAAATAGCCGAACCTTTGATTGCGACGAAAGCTCGTTATAAAACCAACTTTGTTATACCGCTCATCGAGTACTTATCTTTAAGCCTCAAAGTTTAAATTCGCTTGACAAGCTAATGGATAAAGTTTGCAGTTAACCCTTTTACTAATAAGAGGGTGAAAGGTTTGAAGAAGCATTATGTTTCTTTTTTAACGCAGAATGCTTTACGTTTGATATGATAATTTACGTAATTGGATGTGAGTGTCCGTGTGTATGCATTTTAAAATTAATAATTTAGATATTTAATGCTTTATGAAGAAACAGCGTCAAGAGGTGTGGCCTCTTTGATGATTAAAGATGACCATGAATAATACTGTTTCTTATATTATGTAAATGAGCTAGTATCGAATATTCATGAAGGAATATAATGTGTGCTTATTTAATAATATTGTTCTATGCGGGTATTTATCGTACAATAATTTTATATTTTATTGCTTTTATGTCATAGTGGGCAGTTGAGCTGGTTCGCCTGATGGTAAGTGGACACCACCGCCCGTGAACATTCGCAGATGCTTTATATGAATATAATTGTTTACAATTAACAGTTGAACACAAGTGAATTTATGTACGGATGTTTATTTATTTTATAAAATATGTAAGGGATTGAAGTCTGTTTTTATAATGACATTATTCATTGCCGTACTCAAAAATTATCAAACTTCAAAATCAATTCAAAATATTCGCTTTCAAATAAATAAAAATGCTTAGCAATAATCTCGTTTCAAACAACCGAAACCAAGCACAGAAGCTAGTACAGCAAACATCTATCACCCTAATTAGAAACGCAAAAAGTCTGGGAACGGTTTTAATTGTAAATTGAATTAAATTCTGACGAAATCAACTTTCGCGAGCAGTCGAGCAAATTTCGGTTGTTAATGATTATGGGGGAACACGCTTGACTCCGACAGGATTTTTTGATTAACCGAAAAAATTTTTACTTTATGGTCGTAATTAATGGTAATGTGGATGGCGTATTTGTGTTGAAATGATTTGGCGCTTTTTGTGTGTGAAATATTGAACTTCATAATGTCCCAAATTAATATTATAAGTGCGAACCGATTTTGGAGAAAATAAGTACAGAGATAGATTGAATTAAGTCATAATTGAATATATTATAATCCTTGAGTTATTAAAGCTACTGACAAGAGCATTAGAAAGCCTTTGATATTATATTTTAAGCGGACGTCCAAAGGAGAAATTTTAAAAACACACTCTTCTTTAAAACATATATGCATGAAAAATGCTATAAAGCAAATATTATTTAATTGTGTACAATATACATATGACTAAATAATTAAGTTTTTTTTATCTGAAAATATTTTTAATTATTATTATTCAACTGTATTTGGGGCGATTTTTCAATCCTATATCATATCTTTCCAAAAAAGAATAATACAACTAAATAAAAACAACAACTTTTCAATATCAAAACTCGGGCAATTAGAATACATTTTTGAAAGAGTTTTCTTTTACGATATTCAATAAACAAAAAATATCCAACTATCAAAAAATTAGCCCTTAGTTTACTAAAAGTTCTTTCAAATCGATACGCAACTTCGCGGATTATTGTCAATTCCTATTGATTTAGTCCTACCTATTTTTGAACACATCACTTAAAGTAGTACCTATGTAGACTTTTGTAGCACAATAAATCGGTTCTATCCGTATTTTACATTCATGGCCGTGCCGCAGCCAAATTACTTCTTAGGGTACCTACCTGATATGAAAGCTATGTTATAGAAGAAAAAGAAGTTTAAGGTCTGACGTATATATAGTACTAGACCACATACATCAAACGAGTTTTATAAGCTTTTAAATGATAGCTTTTATATACGATTGAGATTAAATAAACAAGTACATATTAAACACAAACATAAGCAGTGGTGGCTCAGTGGTGAAAACCTCGGACTTCGAAAGTCGATAAGTCGGGGTTCGAGACCGGGCGAGCGTGCAGGAAATAAATAGAATTACAATTTATCTGCGCATGTAGAATAACATCACCACTGCTCACGGTGAAGGAAAACATCGTGAGGAAACCGGCATGTCCCAGAATCAAAAGTTCGACGGCATGTGACATCTGCCACCCCGCACTTGGTCAGCGTGGTGGATTATGGCCTGAACCCTCATAGGAGGCCTGTGTCCCAGCAGTGGGAATATATATGGGCTGATGATGATGATATTAAACACAAATCTTTACTTTGTATAAATTATTTATATTTAAATATTCTTTTAATGTAATAATATAAAAATAAACATATTATTTGACGGCACTAAAATCAGGTACTTTTATCACCTATTCTTAAAAAATTCCTCAGTTCCACTCTTAGACCAATATATTATTTTAAAACTAAACGTTTATAGAATCTAGAATCTACAATCTTCCATAATTTGAACCACTCGCTAAATAACGCGAATATTAATACAAACATGTAACTTTTTAGGTCTTTTTTATAGTATTGAAATATTTTATAAATGAGAAATTTTTAAACAATAGAGAAGAATATATCTCCATAGTCGGGTTCGAGATGCAAAAAAACGCGGGTTCGAATCCTGCTCCATTATATATTTTTTTTTCTATGCATGCATTTAGCATGTATCGTACATTTAATAGTTATTGTCAGTTTTTCAAAGTTAAAAACCAGTCGCTAAGAAGACGCCAAAAGGCCATCTCAGAAAAATATCTGGAATAAAGTTATGGAGAAGTTCGCTATCGATACTGCGTAATTGCTCCTTAAAACTGAATAAATTGCATTGTTGAAGATAACAGGAAATAAAAAGGAAGATTTATGTAACAAGAGTTCGCCCAGTAGTTTTGCATTCCGTTTCTTACATAAAACGATAACAACTTTTAAATTATAACATGTGTAAATCCAGCTATTAAGAGTACAAATTTAATACGCTTACAAGCGTATTTTGTCTAATAATAATTAATCTTATCTCACATATCCTACTAATATTATAAATGCAAAAATATGTATGTATGAATGGATGTACGGATGTTTGTGAGTCTTACGAAAACAGCTTATCGCATACAAATACGATGAAATTTGGAACAGAGATAGATTATAATTGCCGTGGTGTGCAGAAAAAGAAATTTCCGATTTCATTTTATATTTTAATAACTTACTGGCTACCATTTTATATCTTAGCGTGTGGATATTCTACAAGTGAGACTTTTCTATATATATATGTATTCAAGCGTTTTAAAGTTAGGGTACATTTGTTTTATAATTTTCATATGTATACCTATTTATTAATATTGAACACAACGATAAACATATTGGTTATCTACCATATGCTGTTCTGCAATAACATGTAATACTTACTATTTAATCATATTATTCAGATCTCTTATTAATAACCGTTTAAAGTGTGAACAAACATTTCAAATGCAATGATAATAAACGCAAAAATTGAAGTCCAAACGAATTCACTCATCAAGAAGTTCCATCGATTTCACATAATAGCACCTTAAAACGGTACTATATTAAAATCATCTAGTGGCTCGGAAGAAATTTCGTTCCGCATCTTAATAAGATGCCGAATATCCTAGATATCGGAGCTGTTCGAATCGCCAGACTTCTTAATGAAATTTTCGGATTACGACTCGCCCCTGTCTACCCTCCTTGTCTAACTGCTCCCGTTTCGCATAAAGCCGTCTCTAGCATCGCGCTAAGGTGCACTTTCGAGTTTTATGTGAAATTTATTCATAACCTAGTAATTTATCCTGCTGAGTAGAACGGTTGGTAATGGGTACCGGGATGCGGGTGTTATTAGCGGGTTCGGTTTTAATTCCATAATTCTAAGTTATCGCCTCTGTAAATATTGGGAAATTTTATATTGCCCTCGGTAAATGCATATTACGTTATTTAAGTTGAATTAGACAGTTAGCTGAAAATGTTTACACGAAAATCCATAAAACGTTCTAATATTAAACAACGGTTGAACAATTTTAAAAATTTTAGACTATATTTGGCTCAGGTGACGATTATACTACGACCAATTCTTAAATTATCATAACAAATTACCGAAGACCTAAATTAGCTGGGAGTTAGAAAGAGAAAAGAAAGGAACAATGTTTCGCTATATCAAGGTGACCTATACATGTTACATTTAAGATAGATACCGTCTTGTATCTCACTAAGAAAAACCGTCAATGTATATAAAACTTAAGAACTGGAAATGGACATAGACACAAAAGCTTTCGAGGCGGTCGTCATTATACATTCATAGATGGCTGACTGCGAAAGATTCTTATCCTTGCTCAGTTTCCTAGTACTTTACTTACCGCAGCGTGATAATATAATGGTCGATTTTAAATCCTTATATTTGAAACATTTTCTTAAACTTCTGGACTTTTCTGATAATATCGTTTTACTATGCTCTGATATTCTTTGGTTTGTTTTATGCTTTCATGCATTTTGCATTCATGTTTTTGTATGTTATGTATTTTTGCTGATATTTTGATAAAGATCTTACTTACTGGGTGTGTATAGATTAGATAAAGAATATTATCCAAATCACCACTGCTTGTATGATGAGTATATCGTGAGGAAACCGGCAAGTCAAAGAATCTGACATCTGCCAATCCACACTTGGCCAGCTTGGTACATTATAGTCTCATATGATGCCCATGTGCCCGCAGTGGGAACGTATATGACCTGATGATGATGTAGTATTCGCGTAATGGTACTTTGGTAAAAATTGTCTTATATCGATGATATTTAATTAATTTATAAACCAAGTTTTAGGCAAGCCCCTTCATATCCATTAATATACTTCCAGTATTCTAATCAATTTTAAAGAACTGTTTAAATTATTAAATTTCTGAAAAGTGTATCAAGTCATTCTCATCATTAACATAATATAAAAATATATTTTCACCTGATTTGTTGAGGGAATAGTTTCACATAATATAGTAATTTAATAGGAACTGCTTTCCAAAACACTATAATTACTGACGTGATAACATTTTTGTTTTGTTAACCGTTCGTGCTAACCAGCAGTTTACCAGAATTTTATTTTAAATTCGTTTGTTTACTTAAATCGCAATACACGTCACATAAATTTAAATAACTTGATTGAGTTCTATAATTATCCCCAAACTCGTAAAGCGGTCATTGATGTGAAAAGGTTAAAAAATTCAACTCGTAATAGACTTTGAAAATGTAAGTCAATTTATTAATTACACTTGTTATAAGTTAATTAATGCGATAATGATTCTTAGCAAACCGTCGCTTTTCCGAACTAAGAATATACAATGGTATTTCTCTGGAAAGAAAAACAGTTAAAAATTTAATGCAGGAATCCCAATTCGAAGTTTAAACAGGATAAGAAGGAAGCATTAAGGTGAAAGCAGGAAAAACATGGATTAGGACAACATTAAACAGATTAAAATGGGAAGAAATGGCGCCCAGGGTTGGACAAACAGAACGACTTGTCACCGCCGATTCAATATGATTGAGACTAAAATATGCCGCATTTTTTTGAGCTTTCTTATATCTATGTAGATTGAATAGACACACACATAGTAGATGACCACATAATACACAAGTATGAATGTACTTGTGTGTGTGTGTGTGTTTTTTTTTATTCTTGGCTAAAGCGGCAAAAGTTCTTATACGACATACGCCAACACGCCTGTAATAACATAACTTTAGTTATCCATTATCTCGATCACCATATCATGTCGATGATAAATAAAAAGAAAATACAGAAAGAAAAACAAGAAAATATATTTATTTCCAAATGCACACGCATAAGCAAAATATAATGCAATTTAAAAATAAGTAACTAAATAAACAAGGGAAAATAATTGTGGAGTGTATAAGTAGTAAACCACTAATCATACACATTCACAATACTTCTTTTCTATAGGACTCAAGTAAAAGTAGAAGCTACAGAATACAGAAGCTATAGTGTTTTATGTAAAAACAAGCTTAGAAACACTGCGTGCGGAAGGTGATTCCTCCTTTAAAGCGAATCTTTGAAGATCGCACGCTGTCTAGATGTAGACGAAAAATTAGCTTGTGTCGTGCTGTACGATGGTGGAAGTCTGAAAGTATTCAACCTACCTTTCCACTCTCTACATATATGAGAACATTATTTCATCATCATCATTATCAGCCTTTTAATGTCCACTGCTGGACGTAGGCCTCTCCTATCTTGAACCCGGTCGTTGGCTCTGAAAGTTATTTAAAAATGTACAATTAATAATCATTTTAATAAGAAAACAAACATTATGTCCATACGTATAATCCGCTTATCCTGCCAGCACGGCGCCGTGCGGTCACATTGACAGCGGGTTTGTAATTATCGGGATATCTTCGTCGCATCGCAATGGTCACGTATTGTAGTTTTATTGCGAATCATGTGTTAAAAGATAGATCAAATGTGATATTTAGCGGATTATTGCTTTATTTCATAATTGTAATAAATAACCAATGATATGGTGATAGGGTATTGGTTATTTGGAGGATGTTTCTAACCTTGGAGATTTATTTCAAAGATAACGAAACCTCTTCATTCTGACGAATTGTACGATTGTTCGTAATAAATAAAATTGGATAATATGGGTAAAAGCTATAGATAGGTATATAAAAATATAGGGCATTAATGATACAACGTCAATATCTGTATCTGATATTTGTTATTTATATTAATTTCATATCTGTTTGACTAAATCTAAACCATATTTAACTATATGACTATGAAGCAATAAACACATGCGTCAATCATTATTGGTCCTCTGTAACAATTGATGTTTATTTATATTAAATACTCGTAATTTGAGAGAAACGAGTGATTATATACTTATATACATAAATATTGTTTCATTTTTTAATTCATCTGTGTTACGTGTTTCATGTCACATTGTCTCCAAATAAATGTTTTTTTTTTCCATCTTTCTATATACAGTCTCTAAAACATAATTCTCATATTTTACATGGCGGTTCCCGCTTAATTCGCAAGCAACGGGCCCACGTACGATGCATTCGATGCGCGTGGTGCTAACAAGGTGCAATTCTATTACGAAATTAGTGGATGTCTTCCCCAAATGCTTATTTTCTGGATTTAACGTATGACTCTATCACGTGCTCGAAATATTCTGTCACCGTGCGCTGCATTTTGAAGCGAAATTTTCGTGTTTTGGTTACGCGAAACTCTGCAAGTTAAAGAACGTCACGTTTCATCTATCGGACTTTCGCATTGTATATTTCGCTTGACTCATTGAATCGGTTTTAATGAATATCTGTTGAGGGATACGTGTGCGATATCTATTTATTTTAATGTAATAAGTAACCATTTACTATAAATATTTTTTTATTATTGCACCAGTTTTTACCATTTTTCTTTTTTGTTATTAAAAATGTTACCCAAAGGTTGCCTGGTAGAAATCACTTGGTAACGATAAGGCCGCTCTTTGGCTCTATATTACATTGTCTGTTCTTTTTATAGGTTAATTGGTGCTGAATAAAGTACATTATTACTAGCTGTTCGTCCCGGCTTCGCCCGTGGTAGATAAAATATAGCCTACCTACATCACTCAGTGAAGTTGCAGGTCTCCAATGGTGAAAGAATTTTTTTAATCGGTCGAGCAGTTTTGCTTGAAAACGTTACAAACATACAGGATACTATATATTAACCTCTTTAATATGTTATAGTAATATTAATATGGGATGGATATTTGTATCAGGAGTAGTTATCACGCCATAACGTGAAGGGCGCACGACTACATTATAAATAAATCTGTGTATAGCTTATCATTACTTTAAACTAAAATTCTTTATTAAAATTGAATACTCAAAAGACGTTTAAAACTTGATTACGCTTATGAGTTTTTTGTATAATAAGTAATATTTAATTTAAAACTGAAAAACGATATAATCTTTTAGATTACTCCTTAAACGGATGGGCAAATATTTATTTAGTCTTTTCCAGGCGAAATAATTCCGTATCGAAAGAATCCATAGCACTCATTACGCTTTCGGAATTTCCTTCAAAACAAAATAACCTTACCCTCGATACAATTTCGCTGTATCTCCAATAATTGACCAATTCGTATGCTGAATATGAGATTTCGGGAAAAGTTTTTAATATATTCCGCGAGCTGTAATCTCCCGCGCAAATCTAATCTCCCATGACACGGGAAAAAATGAAATGTCGTCTTTATATTCAATTGTCCCATCTCAGCCCCTGTCAATAAAACAAAGCTGAAATAAAAAAAAAATTAGGCGCACTCATGGCGCAGTAAACGTCAACTTTTATTTTGTGTATGTTACGGCTAATATGGGAAATATGTGATATTTAAATGTTCCGTTTTTTAAATAACAACATTATATGATCGATAATTTTTTTTAACGTTATAGTATAAATTAAAACTGGAAATTCCTTCATAATTAATTAACTGTATTAGTGATGGAATAGGAATAAATGTCTCCAATTTAATCTATATCGTTTCAAAAATTCTCAATTGTAAGTGTTACATGTAATAGTAAAATAACAGTCACGTACATACTTGAATTCCATGTCCAATTCAATTAATTTTCATCATTAATTCATTAAATAAGTCTTTACTTTTAGTCAATATATTCTCCTAAAATTTCCTCCGAGACAACAAACCATGAAAACATTACACTCTTCTGAAGAGTCGCGTAGAAACATAATTTACCGTAGCGAAAGTTGGAAAATTTTTCGATTGACTCCCTCCCCATATTGACAATAAAGTGTTTTCTTTGCGGATGTAGTACCCTTTCCCTGTTTATCTAGCCTTACTCCCCTTTGTTAGTAATTTTGATGCTTTTACTGGATGTGCGAGTCTTTGTGACTGTGTCTTCAGAGGGTGCGGGTTGTAAGTGGTGAAAATATGCCTAGTGTATTGTGTTCTTTGCTTATTGGTTACCTTGTCTTGAAATGAGCTTGTTAACTTATCGACGTGAGCGTGAGTCGCAAGATAAGCAAGATTTACGTGAAGAATGTTTTTGTATACATCATCACTACTTGATAGAAGATATAGTCGCTTTCCGCCATTTGTATGTGTATATAGGTCTTTATAATTGCGCAACAGATTATGATGGAATTTTTTCAAAAGACAGTGATTCAAGAGGAAGGTTCATATGTATAAACATAAACAAAAAGGGGGAGGAAGGGGTTTTACTCCGAATTTAATGCGTGAGCAGCCGCGGGAAAAAACTAATTATCAATAAATCATTTATATCATTTGAACACTTACTCTCTAATAGAAGGCTTTATCCTTCTAACGGTAGGTATCTAACTCTCCCGAGGGGGTCGCGGATGAATTTTAACCAGCTCCCGTGGCTCCCTCACCCAAGTGGCTCGACGGAACACAGTGGGGTTTTGGTCGGTAAGAATCCGACATAACCCACGGCTCCATCCCCGGGGGCCGTGGGTATCTATGCAAGATTTCCCCACTATTAAAAAAAAAGGTATCTAACTCTCAGTCTTCATAATCATAGTCACCTGGCGTCACCTGGCGTAAGGTTTGACCTGGTCACTGTCCAAATGTTCATGGGCGGTGGTAGCGCTTACCATCAGGCGACCCACCAGCTTGATTGCCGACTATGACATAAAAACCCGACACCTCACCGATCAGCTAGCCCCATATAATTATAAAGCACGCGGCTCGGCTTGTTTTATCACGTTTTATCGCTTCCACATTCGGGTACGAATAATTATGTCATAAATTAAGGGTCGCTCCACACGGCGCGATTACACGTCTGCCCGTAGCTTAATCTGAAATTTATAACAAGAACCAAATTAACAATGTAAACCGGCTCCCGAACGTTGCCTCAATTTTTTTTATTAATTAATGAATGAATGAATTTTTAATAAATTAATTTATAGTTTCATTAATACGTAATTATCGGCCGGTGGATTCTACATTTTGTTGGTTGTATTAATGGGCTGCTAATTGTATTAATACACTGGATGTTTTATGTTAAATAATATTTAAATTTAATTATCTATTCGATTAAATATTAATAACGAATTTGTTTGTTTTCAGGTATGATTCAACCTCTTCAATACTCCAGAATTTTAAAGAAGTACGAAGATCTGTGAGTCCTTTTTAATTTTTAATCAACGTTGAACAATCTAACTTAATTAGATCAATACTAAATTATTATTTTAGTAAAATATGAAATGATATAACTCCTCATAGTTATAGTGATATACTTTATTATTGAGTGAATAATTTTCGCGTTAAATAATAAATTTAATTTTAATAAATCGCGTTTTAGCATTTTCCTCGCAATTTGAGTTATGGTATTTTTATCTTTCAATTAAACCTCCAACGGAACCGTCAAACCATAGACACAGATCAGAAAAAAATCAATCTGTCAAACAGCAACCACAGAGTATACAACGCCACGCATTAGCAGCACGAGTCGCTCATACAATTATCTACT
>NC_052118.1:955054-991884 GCF_012273895.1 Zerene cesonia
CCACCGAATGCCGCGTACTAATCAAAGGCACCCCCTCCCCCCCTCAGAGTTTTCAACTCAATCAGTGCTTTAATATTTGCACAAAACTGGAATAATTTCGTTAAACGGTTTTCGTTCGGCCTAAGTAACATAACATTTAATGTACGGTTGACGAAATGTTGAGAAACGTCGCGTTCTTCAGATTTGTATATGAATTAACGACATATAGGATTGCTATTAATGGATTAATTATGCTGAAATGTTATTATAATAATAAATCTAAAAACAAAACTGAAACGACTACAAATTGTCAGAACTAGACGAGATATATACGACCACATGGTAGGCACCGCCAGGCTTTCAATTAAAAAGAGAATCATAAAAACCCACCACCCCACCAAGAGTTGTGAGTAGCACACAAAAACTTGAAAAATGACATAACTGTTTCAAAAAATCAAAAAATATACTGAGACCTACTCTTTAACATCTATACTTGAAACTGTTTAAAATGACAATAATATTTAGTTCTTTTTCTGAAAAAAAATATCCATATATATATAGGCATTACTTTACAACATGAAAAAAAATCATGTTGTAAATTTGGTGGTCATAAAATCATCATTTTCTGCAGTTAGCTAAATGCAGCGTTCACGCTCGTGTCTACTTCCGTGTATTTCCAGCAGAAAGGTTATTAACGAGCTACGTATTAATCCACCAATTAAAACTTTGCTTATACAAAAACATTTTGAAAACAACTTGTTAGGTTATTTCGGTGTTCTTTGAGATATTTCACGTTTACATTCGGGTCAAATGGAGACCGTAATGCTGAGAAGCTTTGTTTATTTTACGATCGTGCTCTTATTTCTTACCACTATCTATGTAGTATTTTACTATTATAAAGTAAAATCGCGCGGCTTTATGTATGTAATCTTAGATCTTTAAAACTACCGAACGGTTTTTGATGGGGTTTTTTTATAGATAGAGTGGTGCACGAGGAAGTTTTATCTTATATATAAAATTCTCGTGTCACAATGTTAGTCTCTATACTCCTCCGAAACGGCTTGACCGATTCCTCTGAAATTTGGTAAGCATATTGGGTAGGTCTGAGAATCGGCTAACATCTATTTTTCATACCACTAAACGATAAGAGTAAGGCAGAACAGCGTTTGCCGGGTGCAGCTAGTTTATATATATAATATCATCTATTAAACTACTCCAAAATTTAACCCGTGTAAGCCGCAGGCTAGTATTTTACTATTCTACGTTTTTGTCAAATTATTTTCAAAAAGAGAATGCTTATGCGCATACTTAAAGCGCTCGGGGAAAGGGCCGTGGATCTCGGACTCCCACTGCAATAGTGGACTACCGACTAGACTGCGCTGTGTCCCGTCAAGCAGCCGAAAGATAGAATGAAGTCTTTTTGTATTACTGTTTATAGTCTGAGCCCGCTAATCCAGTTATATCCATCTGTATACGAAGTTTCACCGAAATCTGTTTTAGTTTATAATCAAACTTCTTTTGAATCCATATTTTTATATACACGGCTTATTTTCAGAACATAAGAACTAAATAATCAACGTAAAAGATTCGGATCTTTTCATGAAACACGTAACTCGAGTCGCAGAGATACACATTTACTTTTAAAACTTTTCACGAATGCTTTATATACCGTCAATATTTCAGGAAAAAACAATTTGATAAAAGTGCGCCGTTGGGGGCGCGTGTGAGAAGCGCGTCTGTGAGCTGAAAGTATTTTAGCGACGCGTCTTTCATTTGTTAAAACATTCACTGCGCTGTGTAGAGTTAGGAATGTATAGACGCGCCTGATGAATTATTTACAGCTATTTGCACGTGCAAATTGTGTAAGGAAATGTTATGGTGTTGCGACATTGATTGCAGATTAGGGAATCTATTAATATATGTTATTATAGTGTATCTGGTGCTGATACAAACCGTCCATTCTTAACCGCAACGAACGTGGATTCGCCAAACGTCCATTAAAATATTTAAATAAAAATAAAATATTACACGTGATCGCTAAAAGTTCACTACGAGCTAACAAGAAAAAAATCAAACGTACATACAGAAAACAAAAAAACCATACTTCGTGTATATACATATCACATATTTACAATCTCGCTTTGAAAATTACCAACACACCAAAAATCACAACCAATTACTCAGACAGCAATAAGTAATAACTCTTAGCCCAGCACTGCTTGCCAGAAATGGTGTCACGTCTAAACCTTCGTGTATCCATAGCAACGGAGTAATGAATGCAGCAAGTCTGTATATGTCAAGACATAGTAAGAATTATAACAAGAGGCGCGCTCGCTCTGATTGGCAGCCTCTCAAAATTGACCTTTCACCCCACGAGAACACAAAGTATGTTCTAGTATTCGTCGTTCATTTTACGCTAGCGGTCTGCTCGTGCTTCGTTATACATTGATAGCTTATAGCACTTAGGGATAACGTACATATCCGAGGTTGAAAGACTTTGGAATCGGGCCATTAATTCCTGAGATTTGCGCATTCAAACAAACAAACTCTTCAGGCTTATATTATTGGTATAGACTTCCTCAAAATCTGTGTAAACATCTAATATGCTGAAGTTTACAAATATAAATATTAAAACAAAGTGACATAACAAAACAACATATACCTGGTATAATTTGTTATATAATTAACATAATATTAGTTCAAAACAGGATTTTAGGTCTATTGGCTACTTCCATAATGCTTATTGACTTAATTATGATCAAAAACCGAATTCAAATGATGAAAATTCTATATATTTAGACCTATTCTTAACAGTTTACCTTATAATTATTATCAAATCCCGCTATATCTAAAATCTGTAAATATTATATTAAAACCATTGCAAACGAAATCAAAAACGTATATCGTATCGAATCCGAGAGAATCGTATTTACAACTTTCAAATCTTCAGTTTTATGTCCAATTCTACATCCTAGCCATAAATATAGAGCGATCCGACATAAAAATGGATCGGTAGGCTTTTCCAATCCAACATAATATTTACGAGATCCCACTTTAACGTCCCTCTTTACTGATGATGCTGTAAAGACATGCCGATAAACGTTTCATGTGTTTCCGTTTGAAACGCCTTTTTAACTTTATCTTCGCTTAATAATTCCTAATAGTTTACAGAATAGTAGATTACCAGAAAACTATTGAGGATAAAATTTTAACCGTCACAAATATAAACTCATTACCCTTTAATGTTATCAAACTTTGTTCTTCATGTTTGTTTTGCCACGGCCAACCGCAATTTACGCTTACGTACCCACTGCAACTTTCAGAACATTTTATTTCACGCCGAGATTGTTTCTATTTCCCTTAAAAATTATTTAAAGCGTGGCTAATTTGCAGGCGAAACTTCCCCCGTTTACACGGCAAAGATAATTCAATTTACGTAACTCTAAAAAGCAGCGGCGCCGGCGACCGAAAAAGACGAAACCTGTGTATTTTTCAAACAAATCCGCGACGGCAAAAGTTGTAGCGCAACGGATTCTCGTCCGCCTTTTCCTACAATCTGAATTGCAAATGGCACCGCGATGACGGCTTTATATAAAACTAAAAGTGTCGCGCAAACTTCGGATTAAACTTCCCCCGCAGGTATAGAAACAAAAACCTCACTTACAATTATGATAATTCCCGTCGTATCTCACCGGATTGAATTTGCATGGGCGCTATCCATGGCTATGTCAACTGAGCTACCTTCCTTGATGAATAATGGAACCGCGCCACTTACCTGACACATTAACATATTTATTAATAAAATAAATATGAGACGTCCGCTTCGCTTGGCGCCTGAACGACGAATGGCCGCGCTGGCGTCACTGTTGACATTTCAGGATACCCGCAAACTTGGCAAACGAAAAGCTTATAGTGAATTGTTCTGAAGCGAGGTAATGTATGGCATTCGTTAAATAAATTGAGTTAGTATGCTGCGACAGTGTTCATTCAGTTAATGTGTACAGAATTTAACACAAATATTGTAGACACGGCCCGTGTTTGTGTTTTAAGTGAGTATAAGCGTTGCGTTTGAGAAATAACTTTAGCTTGTTTAATTATAAAGTAACACGACTCATTCCTTTTATTTTAATTAACAACATGTTCGTTGTCATTTATTTACAGCGAATGATTAAGGAGCCGCATTTAATGTCTTCGCTGAGCAAACACCGTCCATAAATTCGGTATTCCGCAGCACATAAAATTCAAAAGTATCGAAATCAAGTCTCCCCAGAGCTTGAAATCCCCACAACTTTTTTATAACCGTATTAAATCATTAGATTTCCCTGCGGTACACCGTAGGGGAGATGCAACTTCATAGCTAAATTAAATACGTGGATTGCAGGTGAATCGACCGTAAAAAAACGATGTCCGTCTGCCTGTTGACCTTAATTTATCGACCCCAGGAGGCAGGCGATCGGGCGTGCAGGAATTTCAAGGAATACTAGATATTTCAACTTGAATCCTCTGTTTATTTTATCTGGTCGAACAATTTACTTTTAAAAACAGTGTTCCTTAACATTTAGTATTACTTAAGAACCAAACTTTAACTTCTTTAAGTAATCTTGTATATTCATTGTAAATTAAAAAAAAAATAATCATTTCATTAATTTGATAGCAGTTAAAATATCATAAACAATGCGACGCAAAATAAAATCACTGAACTGATGAATGGTCCGCTGATAGCCATTTTATATACAAGAGATACGTCATCCGAAGCTTATAATGAATTTACAAAGTTAACATCTAGTTTCAGAATAATCGAGTACATAATATATAAGTATCGACCTAAAATGTATGCTAATTTATTAACCATCACAACGCACGCTGTGGTTGTTGATATTTTACATAAATGGCCGCTGAATTTCACAGAGTTTATAAGTATCGATTTGGGAATATAGGTCAATCATAAATTAGCGGATTTAATGTGAGTTTTTTGCTTGGCCCGAGTCCCAGTGGTGTTTCGTTTATTTCTTGTTTAGATAAAGAAAACGTTTTTTCACTAGATGTAAACAATGGTACGTTCATTTTTAATACTGGCAATGCTAGATTTTAAAAGCTTTTCAATTACTCAGCTTTGAAATTACTTATTTTTTCTTACGTTTATTGAAAAAGTAAACTTCAAATGCGCTAGTATTATTTATAAAGGAATTGTAAATTTCTGACGCAAAAAAATATCGAAAACACATTCAAAGCAAGTAATAGCAAAGAATTGAAACATTAACAATATGTTATATTCTGTACATACTTTTTTGTTGTCTCGCGGAACTGTCAACAAGTGTCAATTTTTCCCGCGCACCGCCGTGGCGGCAAGTCAGACGTCATTATGCGCAACGAAGCACTGCGCCAAGTTCTGGTGCGTTCTGAATAATGCATGCATCCACCGCACATTAACCGATACAGCGCGGATTAAATATGGACACCCTGTTTAGTCATTCACTAACTGCGAGGTGAGAATGTATACTGTTGTGAAGACTCAACTACTAGATTTAATTTTGCGTGGTAACGAATTAATTCTGATGTCAAACTGCGGTTGCTTCGCGTGCTTCCTAACGCGACCGCACTCCGCGTATTTAGCGGTAATTAAACTATAAATGGAAATCATCAAATGAGGAATTAAAGCGTACGTGGACTTTATTATATATATTTTTATGTTTCGACCTGTACTTGACCAGGTTTGCTCTGAATATTAGAAATTGAGGGATAAATTTAATTCCTAGCTTTTTAAAACGATTTTATTAGCTTCATCTGTATGTTTGTATGCTTCTGACTTCTTTAGACTCGTTTTGTCCAATTTTAAACGGACAGATGTAGTTACAACTTTGTACATTTATCAAGTATCGGTGACGATACAATAATTCCATGAAATATTTAGTTTTAGTCGATTTTATCATTTTAGTGAGTTTTTTAGTTATATGATTTCAATTATCATCATCATCAGCCCATATTTGTTCCCACTGCTGGGACACAGGCCTCCTATGAGGGTTCAGGCCATAATCCGCCACGCTGGCCAAGTGCGGGTTGGCAGATGTCACATGTCGTCGAACTTTTTAATTCTTGGACATGCCGGTTTCCTCACGATGTTTTCCTTCACCGTTAAAGCAGTGGTGATGTTATCCACATGCGCAGATAAATTGAAAAATCCATTTTATTCCTGCACGTTCGCCCGGTCTCGAACCCCAACTTATCGATTTTGAAGTCCGAGGTTCTCACCACTGAGCCACTGCTGATTCTGCTGATTTCAATTATATTAATAAGATAAAAACCGTCTCTCGCTTGAATATATCACCAATTATAATACAAGAACACATGCCATATATTTGTTGTTGTTTCTTGTTCCTTCACTTCTATATGCCAATTGATATCAAATCAATTTGTAGATATTAAAGAAAACAACTATTATAAAAGTGGTCATAATCATAGCTAGTGTTGTCGACGAAAATATCGAATCGATATTAAGAACATTAAAGACAATTTTTCAAGCTGTTACGCGATGCATACGTTATCGACGTCGCGTTCGGTAATTGGGACCACTGCCCTACTTCCATAAATGGTTGTGATGCATTTGAAAGTAAATTAGTGATGTACTGTTATATCGATAATTTTTATTACCATTTATTTTTGTACTAACTGTACTAGCACACCCCAGCTCCGCCCGGGTGGTCCATTATTGAAATAATAAAAACTAGCCTCTGTCTAACATGGCTCAAACTGAACATAGTGTGCAGATTTGATTAAAATCGGTTGAGTAGTTTAGAATTCAATTCAATTCAATTCGCGGACAAACAACCTGACACGAAATTTATATATAGTTAAGATTAAGAAACGACAAGAATTTTGCTTATATTATTATATTAGTGACGTGACGTATAGAAGGACGTGAAAAATACTTTAAACTATGTTAGTGTTTTTCACAATAATCTTTATTCGTGTTTGTTATCAAAATTCAAAAACTCAGAAACTCATAAACGCTGCCTAATTGTGCTGATACGTTAATTGTGTCGTTAATCCATTTATCAAAATTTCATAAAACTACGTAAATTATCAAACTTGAAGCGTTCGTGACTGCCGCTCTAACTGCGCATACAAATAACTCCTGCCTTTCTTTATCTATGTCGCCGTAATGTTGTAAAAACTGTTAAATTATAAACTAACTTGCGAGATTACGGAGTGGCGAAAAATTTTGATTCGTAACATGCGCTTGTGATTAAATGCTTTATTTCTCATTAGACTATGAATTGTAATATATATAAATAATACTGTAAAAATTACATATTCATATTACAATTATGTATTATGCCGAGTGCTTACTTTTCCCTAACGATTATCAGATATAGCTTTCGCGTTGACGTTGTCGACTTCTGAGTAGTTTAAATAAACCGAACCTTACCTATAGTAGGTATTATGTAATCCTTGGAACAAATGAATCTATTACGCCAATCATTCACCATTACGAAGCTACAGCTTTGAAAATAGTTTATGCTACGGATTAAGTTGTTCAGAACTTTATAAATTATGAATCTTTAATTTCTTTCCAAATTTCCAGAAAGCAAATAAACAATGATACAATGACTTTATAAAATATGTACATAGAGTAATGTATGCGATAATCAACGTATTAACTTGTACACGTTGCTTTTCAAGGAAATATTCGAAACAATGCTTGTTAGGTTGGTCAAATTTCACGATCGTCGTATTTAAATGAATCTTATTCCCACTGCAACAAAACACATAATTGCGTAAACATATTCGCTTGCAAAATTCAATGCTAAATAGTTAATGCAATGCACAGGGATTGTAGATCCAAGTCGGATAGCGGTCGACGTATTGATAATGAATATTTAAAGAGATATCATTTGTAAAGTGGACTGGCCATGCGGAAAGGATATGCGGATAGCCTACATGCTATTTACATGTTCGAGTGTCTTTAGCTATCATTAAATATACAACTTTATGATGTCGTGATTTTGTGCGGGTATGTAGAATCAATTGTTTAGTTTAGCTGAATAATGATGTATACCGAGGAGGCGCTTTTTTTTAAGTAGAAGAAGAAATTTGGTACATTTAAATTAGCATTACATCTCTTAAATATTCTGTTTCTCCACGGCTGATTATAGAAACTGTTACGAGAAGCGGTGGTAAATGGTAAAAAACGGTGGTAAATACTCATTGAATAAATATTTGAGCTTGAAACGCTATTGTTACTGAGATGGTTTTTAACAAAAATCGTAATCCTTCACCTAAAAAGGAACGTATTAAGCGCAAAGCAATAACCTCCATATTAAGTCAAGCTAAGTCGTTGATTAAATTTGGTTCGCCACAATACCATTATTCAGGAACGTAATAACTGTCTAGTTGTATTGTAACCGTCACTTTTGTGTCTTTGTTGGTCCGCTTGGGCATCGGCGGTGAAAGCTATCTATATAATATCTATGTAATATCTATATTATATAGGTATATTTGTGTATATTTATGTTGCATTGCTTTAGATGTCGTGAAACAGCTGTTGCGTGGAGGAAGGATCCAGGTATGGAGAACCTGTTGATCAGCATTTATAGGTCTTTAGTGATGTGAACCACTGAGCTGATCTACACGTCAGGTTAAGATCTGTCTCTTGGTAATATGCCATCAATAAAAATGTATATATAGTATCTTTTTTGATGATTATAGCACCAAGGATGAAGCCTATTATTTAACTGTAAAAATTTAGGATCAGAAAAGGATTTCTCAAAATGTGTTTTTTATTAAACCTTAACAAATTAAGGGCACTTAGGTTACTACAATACATGTAAAAGGTTTATAATTTTGTTTTTCTTATCTACCTTTTTAGATATAAAAATTTGGAAACATAACGTTTTCTAAACTCTATTAGTTTAAAAAAACTTTCTTATTTAGATTCACTAACCTCAAGATGTCAACCAAATAGTATGTCTGTCTATAAAGTGTCACAGTACGTGTTCAGATTGATAACAGTTGAACCGAAGTAAAGCCAGCCTGTCTAACTAGTAGATAATCGGTTATTAATTTCGCTACTAGCTGATAATAAGCAGATATTGCGAGCTATGCGCAATGATCAATTTCAATCAGCTCGCTCGTTTGCCAACGATAAATAAATTAAGATATATTATACATCCAATTATAATAATAACCAATTACTTCGCAGAATTGGTACACTATTAATTCAGCTTTATTTAATATGTGTAAACTCTTTTTCGAAATGACATAACGAAAAGTTTTTGTTGATTTTCAATTTATGTTATTAGAGAATGTGTAGTTTTTTTTATGATATAGCGGGCAACTGAGCGGCCGGTTCGCCTGATGGTAAGCGATCACCACCGCCCATGAACATTCGCAAAAGAAAATTGAAGCTTCTGTGAATGCGCTGCCCGCTTTTATGGGGTAAGGGAAAAGGAAACGGGTCTCCAACTCCTCCAATCACCGTACGAAATACAGTGGCATGTCATTATTTCACGCCGGTTTTCTGTGGGGGTGTGGTACTTCCGCGGTGCGAGCTGGCTCAATTCGTGCCGAAGCGTGCTCGACTCCTGCAATAAACATATAGTTATTTTTATGTTATCTATTTTTAAAAAGATTCTTGCATTTATATTCAAATAATATTCGACAAATTGTTTATAATAATTTAGTCATTTATTTTCATTGTATACGTATGATTTTGAAGCCTTAGATGCCTCTATTAAGGCTAAATGTAGACTTTAAATTTTAACTAAAAAGACAGAGAAGAACTTATGATTCAACTATTGACTGCATTCCTCATACAAAATATCTCACCCATTTCGAAAAACAGACGTAAAACCTACCAAGCATCTGCAGCCAACCAATTCTCCACCCAGTAACGCCCCTTGCATTTTACACAAAACAAAACAAACGGTTAAACACAACGCAAAATAAATACAAAACGAAAGCAAGACGCTCCAGTATCAAAGCTATCGCCATAACTCACAACTATCAAACAAATTAAACGCTAGCAATTTCACGGATACAATTCATTTCGCGACGACAATAGTTCCACCGCGAAATGTCACTTCGGCTAACTGTATTAAGAATTCCATAAACAATGTTCCACTTCTGAAATAACCCGGCAGCGGGCGAATAGACTTATGCTCGCGTCGATATTTTCCGCTCGCCCGCTCAATAATTCATCGACTGATCGATACGTTACGGCACATCACTATTTTACGTGGACCTTTTTGGCGGTATTGTGTGTTCGTTAGGTTGTTATTCTGTGTCGGACTGCGCTCGTAGATTGTCTTAATTGTGTTAAGATGTGAGTTTGGGAGACTTGGAGACATGATAGTTCAATGATGATTCAAATGAATTAAATTGATGTGAATTGAAAAGATTTTCATTTTATTTTGTACCAAATTACAGGAATTATTGTTGTGTGTGGACTTTGTTTTTGTGTGGAAATGACAATTCGATAAATGCAGCACATTACATAGGTCTATATATGTTTAAACGACAACGACACGACATATAAACTGAAAATCAGTTCATTATCAATCTAGTTCAAATTAACAATCGCAAGTTAATTATTGTAAATAAAGTTAAACTATTGTTACGTTTTTTTAATGTTCCCATTCTTGAAACATTATTTGAGCTATACCTACATATCCGTTCGATATGACATCCCGGAAAACCACTTTATATCTAACTTTTATATATATTTATTTCTATGGTCTTATCTATCTATCTATCTATCTATCCATCTATCCACAATAGAGCTACACCTAACCAACAAGCTACTGACACAATTAATGGACAATGCATCCGCTGACTTATTACGTCGGTCTACGCACTGTCATTGGAATTATTGGATGAAGCTGCTATGGGCCTTTAATCTTGCGCTATAGGTCAAGATAGGTGGTCTATTTCCTGTATCTTGTAATGCTAATTATGTTGTGGATGTGGATGCTTGGGACTTTTTAATTGATAATACCTAATGATTAATAGAAAATGGCATTGTCAAATCGGTACATACTTTTGATTTTTTTCGTTACTAAGCGCTCGTTCCGGTTCCGCCCGGATTAACCAGGAGTGAAAATAAGTTAAAATGCAACTACGACACTCATAAGTAACGTATCTTTCGGTTAAAAGAATTTTCATATCGGTCCAGTAATGCTGAAGCATATTCAAAACAAACAATCAAATCTTTCCTCTTTATAATATTAGTATAGACATACAAGAAATCAATTATTTCCTCTTAAAATCTAACTCCCCTATAATCTATCTTTAGTTCTTACAATTATATAGCCGCGTACTAACAGAAATATTCCAGTTCGCAGGAACAATATTAAAAGCCGTCAGATTTAAACAAACCGCTGAGAGCAGCCCGCAGACTCGAGGCTCGATTTCTTTATTTTCAAAAAAATCGCGCGTTTCAACTGTATTTCATACATAATCCGGGTTAAATAACCAGCAGCTGTTCGATCACACGTATGCGCCACAGATATTACAGAAATAACAAAATAACACGTATTTTAAACTGTTTTTTCAACGTTTGTAACGTTCCGTTGAATACAATATTCATAGCCCACACACCGCGGTATCGATTCGCGCCCTGTCTTCGCCCGATGCTTTTATTTCAATCTTTTCACCACTTAATTGTCAAGGAAATGTGTTTATTTCTGAATGTTTTATTCAGCGTTCATGGAATGATAAATTGTTCAGGTTTTTATGTGGTTGTTTGATAAGTTATTTTGAACGAACTTTGTCTATGTTGTATATTATATAAAACTTTAGATCACGTGTAACAAAAGGTTATCATATCTTTGAATATAATATTTGTACAATCACAATTACATTAATACAACATGATTTTCTCTTATAGTTGAATATGAGTATTATTATAATATTAAAGTTCAGAATAACATGGAAACAAAGCATTTAAACAAAGAAGTATCTGCAGACAATAAAAGTAAAAGAGCTCATAAACGTCATACTTACATCAATGCATTTGACTGAAACTACGACCGAAAAGCCATTAAAAACTCAATATTCGAAATTGCTCTTATCTGTTTTTTTCAATACCACTTAAGCAAGGTTATTAGCCCGGAGGGGAGACGGTACCAGGCACCACTGTTGTGAGGGTTGTGGTGGGATACATTTCCTTGCACTTTTAATTGCTTTCATTTTACCTTCATTATTTTTCACACCAGTCAATTTCTTTGAGTTTCCATTTTGCTGCGTGGATTTGGCTGTTACTAAGCCAAATATACTAGAGTATAATTAATAAATATAAACTGCCTTTGTTTTAAAAATTTATACAGGAATTTCAATAAAAAATTTCCGCTTAAACTTTAAAGAATGAATCTTGAATGGAAATTCTATATCAAAAATCTTAAATCGAAATAATATAAATATTTCCAGTTACGGGATAAGAATAAACTAACTTTATTCTTAAATTTAATTTTTAGTTTTATAGCATTGAAATGCTTTATAAATGAGAAATTTTGAAAGAATAGAAAAAAATTGATCACGAGGCAGGATTCGAACCTGCGTTTATTGCCTAACCGTAGCAAGGCAATTGCTAACTTTATTCTATTTGTCAATTGCTTAAAACCTACAAAACAGCGTATATTGTTAATACTGATACAAAATCAAACTTTCTTGTTTACTTTCTATTACGATACTTAATAAAAACATTTTCTCAAACGTTGTTCAAGCAATAACGAATTAACTACATAAATAATAAAAAATGACGCCTTAAATAAATATATTTTCACTAACGCGGTTAAGTGCTTAAGTGGCCTGACAAGGTAGAAAGAGCCATTAGGTTTTTCTAGGTTTAGACCTTAATACCTTAAACGAATACGAACACTTTTGGTATTTTTACTGTTTCATTTTCGTATTCTACTCACATTTAGTATTCGGATTATGGAAGTGGTTATTATTGTAATGAAAAACTGTTTAGAATCTAGATCTTACGTTTTTACTTTTTCAATAAATTAAATTGTTTTTTTTTTCTTTTTAAGTATGAAATAAAGAACAACATGAAATGCTGGTTTATTTTGATATTTTATAGTCTTCAAGATATAGATATATTATCCTCATATATCATATATTTAATTCATCTCATATACTATATATGTGATATAACAATAGACAAGAATTCATCTAAAGTCATAGCATTACTTCTGTATAAAATACCACAAATCATCCAATAAGTATATCAAAACACAAATCAAAAAATCCTACTCATTCCGCGTAAATATGAAGCATCCATAAAACGCTGGATATTAAATAAAGCTGTCTATTCACGCACCGTCATAAAACTTAAGTACAAACTAAGTATCTATTTAAAAGCGTAAGCGAAGAAAATAATTCGCAGTCCTCCATTACATCCATCCCTCTACAAGAAAATTACATTTCAATCCAACACCAGACTATATTAAGTGCAGTACTGACTCAGCGTTATATAAAACCCTCAAACGCTTTGAAAATCATTAATGGGTAGATATTGACAGATCCCATTTATCTCCCGCCTTAATTTAAGTTTATAAGCAAGTCAGTGTCTTCGTGACAAGTTAATGCACAATGCGTGGATGGAGGGCAATTAAAATTGTCTCCGAGATTTGTGTGATGCTTTATTGTGAACAAGTTTTCTTAGGACCGTCTATTTTTTCGGTGTTCTAATTAGTATAATATCTATAAGTCTTTAGAAGAATAGCCGATATTCTATAACCAGATAAAACATGCCTAAGTATATAACCTTAAAAGAAAATACAGCACAATTAAAAAAATCGAACGTTAACTAAACAACCGTTAGTTCACAAGTAATAATAACTATACTCGCATTATTCTTGTTGCTTTTAATAAATAAACAAGCTTAAATTTCGAAAATTGCTATTTTACCAATACATAGCACGAGAACATATGTAAATCGGAAGGTATAATGCGAAAGTTGGTCCGGAATTTTCATAATAATTAAGAATTTCATCAAAAGGGTATGTTCTCAAAACAATGGCTTACAAGACGGAGGTTTTTATGAGAGCGAGGACGGTTAATTTTAACAGCGGCCGTAATAAGCAAATCTTAAGGTCCTTGAATATCAGGAGCGTTTCCGACGCCTTAATAACTCTTGGCTCTAAGAGATGAGTGGCAGCGGTTAAATATAATTATGAAAATTTTT
Organism: Zerene cesonia; assembly: GCF_012273895.1. Taxonomy (NCBI): domain Eukaryota; kingdom Metazoa; phylum Arthropoda; class Insecta; order Lepidoptera; family Pieridae; genus Zerene; species Zerene cesonia. The sequence continues at coordinate 969,219 of NC_052118.1, forward strand.
TTTTTTGCTTTAAAATAACTGATGGGGAGCCTTAGTAAAAATTACTCGTAATATGTTCCCGTCTGTAGAAATAAGACCTACTATAAGTTTGTAATTCAGAAGCATTGTCCAGGGACCTCAACGTCATCTTGAAGCAATACTTATTCTAGTATGGGAAAGGGATGGGGATAGACCCACAAAGCTCTGTCCTTTCCCTGCACTGGAATTAGTACTGCTTATAGACGTCCTGGTTACCTTAATCAAGTATAACAATAAGTTACTTTCAAAATAACTATGAACTTATATTAGGATATAAGTACATAGTTAAGAAAAATGTATCTAATGTAGGCATTAGATACATTTTCTTCCGATGAAATTTCCGAAAAGTTAAAGAAATAAATGCCTTTAAACCTGTCTAGTCATTTTGTAATCAGTACAAGAGTGGTCTAAAATAAGACTATATTACATAAAGAAACGAATCCAACATAACCAGATGCAAAAAACATCTCAATAACCGATTTACGTGTAAAATAAAATATATTTCCAATACCCAGCTATCAACCGCACGTCTAATCATCAGTCACTCCACAGCCGAATTCTTCAATTCGGATTTAATCTAGCAAAACGCCCTTCGCAATATTAAAATATGAGTCCAAAGAGGCCTGAACAGTCACCATCTGATCATACATACTTAATCTTATTTGAACGAAACCCGCTCCTATGTCTGACGTCGTAAGTCTATTTTGCCGTGACTTTCTTATACTTTGAGCGTGTAATTACAATATTTCGACGGAATTAAATCGGATAAGCCGTACTCTGAGACGATTGCGGGATTGATCAAAAGGAATTGTCGTTCTGTCTATAACATCGTTAGATGTGCCCAAAATGATGGCACACTCCAACTTTGGTCGGACTTATTAAAAAAAGCCAGATTTAGAATGTTCTGTTTATTTATATAATGGGTAAATATTAAAACTTTCCTTTATTTCATCTAAATGAATAGAAAACAGAGTTAAATGTTGATTGTACCAATACCTTTAAAAAATAATTATAATCTGAATAAAAAATGTTAAACAAGGCTTTCCAAACAGTAGAAAGTTCTCGAATTTATACACAACAGTCAGACCAAATAATCCAACATCAAACGCCCTTTACTGGACTGAAATTATCGTCAATATGCGTGGAAATAATGAGGTTGAAAAGCAGACGTATTTAGGCTTTGAATTAAAAATTCACAAGTCTTGCGCCCCGGCGTCACGTTTGAGATGGTAATGCAATCGTCAGTGTATTCCATCGCACCCCGCACTAGCGTAATCGCAAATAGGGTTGTCACACGCAGCTCGATTATCGATGATTTATTACGATTTTCCGCGTGAAGTTCGCTCCAATCGTAATTATATTTCGAAGCCATTGAGAATTTGAAATTGGTTATACAATTTTAAGAACATTTCTATTCTGCAAAAGAATACAATTTAATGTATATATTTTACCAAGAATATAAAGCTTTGAAGTTAGGAAACAATTACGATGTTTTAAATTCCTGTCACATGTATTTTATAATGAACGTTCTGCTATTATTACGTAATCAGGATGATAAAACAATGCAAACAGAATATTAATAAATTGTGGAAAGATAAACATACCAGTATGATATTAACTAATGAACGAATGAATGAAAGAATTAAAGACATAAAAAGAACACCCGTATCATAAACGAATACTATAAATTTTTATGTTTCAGAAAAAATTGTTGACAATTTTTCTGCAGAAGGTTAAAATGACGTTAGACAATTTAATAACATTCCTCATATCAGCATTCGATCGAATACTATTTAATTGTTTAGTGAAAATTACTCCAAAACTAAATTTCACGTAACGTAATTCTACTAATATTCTACTAATATTATAAAAGCGAAACTTTGTAAGGATGTGTGTGTGTATTTGTTGCTCTTTCACGCAAACACTACTGAACCGATTGCAATGAAATTTGGTACATAAATAGCTGGATAACTAAATTAACATAAAGGCAACTTTTTATGCCGATATTCCTACGGGATACGGACTTACGCGGGTGAAACCGCGGGGCGCAGCTAGTTGATTCATAACTCTTTATGCATGAAACAGTGCAGTTCTTTTGACTCACAATTTAAGTGATGTTTATTATCATTGTATCGATATCGTCCCATCACTAGCTTCACGATTGATTCCAGTTGGAATACGCCTGAAAGACACCGGGGACCCGATAAGCGATCAGACGCAGACTTGTGAGTCATTGCGCAATGTTGCTTCAAATATCAATGCCTTGAAAATATTTTGTGCCCGCTGTACCTATTTTATTTGCTGAAATAGTATTGATTTTTTATCTGTTGTTTTTTGGTTTGTCGGGGATTTATAGTAAGATATAGATGAATTGATTTATAACCATATATAAGCACATTATGTGAGCTTAGGTATGATTGTAGCTTTTTATATATTTCTTCTTTGGAAAGTATATTTGTTTTTCTTTTTTCTATGTTCTTTCAGTATTGTTGCTGTATGTGAAAATATTAAATAAATAGACATGTTTAAAACTAATGATCAAGTGAAAAACGGAAGATTTGTTAAATACATTCTATAATTTATTAAACTGCAATCCACGATACAAATTAAATCCTTACTATTGTTATAAATATATGTCTCTTTCTCTGTCTCATGTTTCCTTTGACTTTATGTTCTAGTATAGAATAAGCTATATGTACCTACTGTGAACTTTGTACCTGTCCTATTGCGTACAAATATTTATAGAATTGGATGATATTAAAACAAAAATTTTGATTGATTTGAAAATGTTAAAAACCAAATTAAAACAAAAGCACACCAAAACACCACACCTCATGCGCCTAAACAAATACCGTTAAATACCAAAAGTGTAATTTATAAAACGTATTTTCGTTTCACTTAGCTGTTATCAGGGCCTAAGCAAAGCTGGGGGCACACTGACGGTGATAAATGACTAGCGGGCTCCGAGGCACGCCTGAAAAAATGCTTAACTTATTCCGTAATCCGTGAATGTGTACAGGCGTTACGTGAACGTTACTGCCTAAGTTCAAACGTATTTTATAGTGAACTAGCTGTGCCCCGCGGTTTCACCCGCGCAAGTCGGTATCCCGAAGGAATATCGGGTTAAAAAGTTGTCTATATGTTATTCCAGTTGTCCAGCTGTCTATGTACCAAATTTCATTGCAATCGGTTCAGTAGTTTTTGCGTGAAAGAGCAACAAATACACACACACACACACATCCTTACAAAGTTTATGTTTATGTTTTTTTTGTAATTAGTTTGACCAGCTTTGAAATATTGTAAGGATCTAACATTTGCTTTTAAAGCAGAACTGCCATAGTAGTGATAGATCTTGGCTTGCCTTAATTACTGTTTATCTTAGTCAAGGTTAATGTGAAGTCCCGTCTCCCCTAGTGGGGTATGGGGCAGATGATACAGTTTCACTGATCGCTTTTCTTTTTGGACAAGGTAGCCTTCTGTGTCCTGCCGGACAGAAACATTTTTTGTGCGTCACGCACACGCGTTAACCACTGTACCAAGGAGGCGGTCAGTAAAGTATAATGCCTACGATTAATCATATAAAAATATGTTTAACGTAGTGTGACTTTTCTAACGAAACTAATAAGCAAAGCTTATATTTTATTTCGTACTTGGAATTGCGTATATTTCTAAATATTATAGGTTCTCGACATTGCGTATAAAATAAAATCGCGTTTTTATATTCGGAATCCAGCGCGAAGTCACATGCCAGCAATTTATTTTATTCCGCAAAATAGTAAGCACTTCAGACTCGCTGACGACACAAATAAATTTACCATAATCGTATTTTTACTATAAACTTTAATAAAAACAAACATCGACTTTCGCATTTCGAAACCAACCCGTTCGCTGCAGGCTGTCCGGAGCGCACTCTTATTTGGTAAGCACGGCCATTCTAGCCCCGTATGGAAGCAAGTTCGGGCCTTATACGGATTGTGAGTGCCATTCTGCCTCTGTATACCTCGCTACAATTGTACCTCGTATCTGTTAAATCTACAACAGTACCAGCTATTTATAGTGTGAATATTTTAATACTCGCTTTAATTTTGTTCGTTGCTTTTGAATTGTTTTATCGTTGACATCTCTATGAGTTAATGTTTTGTTTGAAATAGATTTATGTTCTAGTTAACATACAAACATAACCCATGTTAGGACAAATTAAAATGTAAAAGTTCTACTTAATTTTAAGGGTATGCTACGCCCCCATGATAAACTATTGCTTATTAAATGATGAAATTTTAAAAAGTCACGTGGAGTCGCGCTTAAAATCGTGCATGAAACCTACCTAAACGAAAACTACGGAGGGACCAATGAGATCGTAATCTTTTGAGGCAATATCCTTTTGCGTAAACCTCTTTTATTTGCAGGCAAGTTTATAGTGTTGCAAAAAGTGTACGTGCCGACAGAGTCGTATATCATTGGGATTGACGCGTGGTATCACGGTGATCTAGCGAGGCGATGGACGAAACGGCCAGGCTGATTGCTTTTACATGCATCGGCGTTTTAGGGTTAATCTACGTTTTTTGATGACATGCAGGAATATTACGCAAATATACATAACGATTTATTGAAAACAATTACAAATAGGCAATTATGAATTAGCAACTGAAAGCTTCTGTTTGTTGCCTTTTTTGAACAAAATGAAACAAGATTTTGAATTTATAACACTTACAAAAATCAAAAAAATATAACAATATAATTAATCCAACCTGCCTCCAGTCTGATCAATTGTACCACGTTTCTTCGTGGTGGAATTTATCTTGTCTTATACGAATATTATTTATACATATATGTAATTTAGCGCTCAATTTCTTACAAACACTAACAGAAGGGAAGTAAAAATATGCCAATATTCCCGAAAAAACAAGTATAACATCGCAGGTGTCCCTTGAATCGCATTACACGGTGTTGCATAATAAAAAATCCTTTTTGTCTCAGAACAAACAGCTTTTTAATCACAATATCCAAACATGTGGCAACCTGCTGGATATGGCCAGAGCCATGTATAGCTATCGAAAACCCTTCATTATACGATGCGAAGTTAATTGCGCCACTCAAGATTTATTTTGCGGATAATTTTGTGATGCAATTTTTGTGACGAAACTTTTTTCACTTTAATCCTGGATGCCTTATGAATGTAGAATTAATACGAAATTGTAGTATCGTTCTATTGGAGTATAGAGCATTATATTTGATAGTTTGTTGCCCATTTGTGAAACTTATAAATATATTGTGATATACCTTATATCGTGTACTACACTGATATTTATGATTTTGTTGCTTAATTTTTAGGGATGTTGATTATTTCATTTTATCCTCATTACCAGAAAAATATAAAAAATGCTGCTAATCGTAAATAGACACTACACTTCATTGTTCTATTTAGGTAATTTTGTAACTGAATAACTTCCTCCATAGTCGAATTAAACTTAGATGTTTCCATTCCTTTATTTCATCATTTATAATAAATGTGACATTCCTCACAAGTCATATATAAACAACAACAAAAAGACATTCCGTGTTTGCATTTTAAAAACGGAATTCAATATAGAACGCATATCATAACAGAAATAAATTTCTCTTTAATATAACGGCGTTTACAAAGCACAGCTCCGAAACGCCGACAGCACGTCCAATTAAAAAAAAAGTCTTGCATAAGACTCGTGGGCATGAGTCATTTGTAAACGTAATGGATACTGTATGCCAGTGATTAATATTATTGAGTTGTGCATTATAGTAATGGTTAAAGAATTAATTAAAAACTTTATTGCAATATGAGATGGGAGTCGAATCTTCTAATTGGTTTGATGATAAAATTGAAATTTCGTATTGATTGTTAAGTTGAATTGATTTGCTGCGATGCATCTGTGTGTGGTTGTTAATAAAATACTTGTTTTAATCTGATGAGATTTTTTATACGTAAACTGCGTTCGTTAATATCAAATATTTTATAATTCAGGTAATTTAACACTTACGTTTATGATATGGTTAAATTAAAGTTTAGTAGGTACTAATTAAGATTGTATATTGATAAAAGAACTTTCGACCTCCTCATTTTAACATCACTCTCAAACATTTATTTATTAAATTGGACTTCTTATAAAAATATTATGGATCGTCATAACATAGTTTTAACATTTACCACGGTTATCAAAAGCAGTTTCTTCAGAGAAGTATGGGCAAGGAACTTAGTTCCACTGCATAGTTAGCGATTCGGAGAAAGCTCTCAAATTCGTAGAAATCCATAGCTTATAGAAATAATTCATATATAAATAAAACAAAATAACATATAGCACTCAAACCACCGCTAAAAGTCGTCGACCCAGTGAAAAAAACATGACATAACCGTACGATGGGTGGTCTGGACCTTACAAGGATGCGTACAAGGTCCAAGGACTTGTTACCGTATACAGGCGTGCAATAGTAATTTCATTACTTGCGCAATCAATATCGCAGGTACAGTTGTGTCCTTGGGTATTGATGGCAGTGATTTGGATATTGAATTTTATTATTTCGGTCGTAAGATTGAAATTTGATGCGAGTCTCTCATGGTTTCTTTATGGCGATGTCAACAATGTTTTGCTAAGATATGTATTTTTTATTTTGTTGTTTAATTCAATCAAATAAGTGTACGAATGTGTGTTGTAAGTACTTGCTTTCCTATACCTAGAAGTAATATAATTATGGTAAAGACGTTGGCCTCTCCCTAAATGGTATTAGAAGATTTGATTCAAGTTAAGATATACCTGAAGTAACAAACGCAAGACGAGAAATAAAAATAATGGAAGCAAATTTAATACAAAAAGTATTTGTTATTTAATCCAAAGAGGTTGGAATAATTGAAAATAAGGTGGGCAGATAGCCCACGCACGTAAGCGATTTTGTGGTTACTATAGACTCGGCTGACTCGAGGTTTTGCTACTTTATTTTATTTTAAGAATCATCTCATACAATTTGTATGCTATTAGGCTTTCAGATTATTATCCCATTACTAAGACTTCGCTGACCGTCTGTCTGTCCGACTGTTCATCAGTCACCAGATTGTGTGAAATCGAGGTTAAGCTACGGTTTGCTCGGTCAGAGATCGGATGGGTGACAATTTTTATGCAGTTACTCTTTAGCTCGGAACCCTCAGTGTCGCCAGCCCGACTCGCGCTTGACCGATTTTTTTCCTCAATCACGTATCCATTCAGCTAAGTCGATATCGTGACGTGGCACGACACGTGCGCCCGTTCACGACTTTGACTCACGACACGTTTTGTCGCCGCAGTTGTTATTTATTGCCGGACGCTCGCCGGCGTTGGGCTTGCTCGACTTTGTTCGTATGTTCGTTTGTATTTTACTCTATAACTTGTCACGTGTGTAATTGATGGTGGGTGGAGTTTAGATTGATGATAGCTGGGCTGTTGTACTCTTGAATGATCACATTAAAAATACAATTAAAGTTATGACAAATTTATAGAGAATAAAATTCGTATTCATAGCAATGAGTGTAGCTTTTTAAAAATACTTAAGTATAATATAAGACCTATATTATACTTTATCATATACTATAAGTTTTCAAAATGCAAATTATCAAAACTGTATTTCGAACATTACAGAATTGTCCTTTCCCTTTTAATACTGCACATAAAAACACAAAATCAGTATCAAATTCAAGACATGTAACAATCAAACGCCTTCATACATTAAGAATATATCACCGATTCAACGGCTATAAATTAAAGTGGAATACGCGACAGACCTCCACAGAGGTCTCTCATTGTCCGCGCCTGACCCATTTATATCACCATTTGTATCGCTTTGTGAAATAAAACCTGACACGACCGTACACATCGGCCATTCTACATTTGCATTCAATTACTTAAATGACAATATTATACAGATAAATAAATTTTATTTGCCGTCTTTAATAATGGAAGTGACCTCTGATGTGTTACGTATTGGATAAGGTTACTTGATATTGAATTATATGTAGATAAATTGACATCAAAATTCAGTATTCATTTCAGATGACAATTATTTAAATTTGGAAATAGTTTAATGTACATCAACATAATATTTATTTTAAATATCTTTAACAGACATATTTGTATACAAAACGTAATGGGCCGGTATTTTTAAGGTAATTGATTTCGCATCTATTCGTATACATACATCTTTATATAATAACACGATATCTTATGTCTAAAAGAAATAAATATTATGAAGATTTTTTACCAGTTTGGCCTCTATTATTCCACGCAAATCCAATTTGAGATTACACGAAAAAGTCTCCAAACAAAATACGGTGTGTTTATAGTAAAAATAGTACTGAAACTTGGTTTCAGATGTTTTTATTGGAAGTTTATCCGATTCTGAATAAATACAGCCTAACAATCCGGGAGCAGCCCCAGGGCTTCCTTATAGACGCATGTTTACTTTGCAAATAATAACAAAAAATGTTTCATACCGTTTGATGCCGCGTACATAGGAATTACACATATATGAATTATTGGAGCGATTATAAACATAGGGTTATTTGGATGTTGTGGTTTCACTTCAGAGAAACGCTTAGCTTGTAATTATAGGTAACAATTGTATCAAAATAAACAATTGTTTAAAATTAAATAAGTTCTTCTATCTGTTGAAAATTCTAAGTGCAATCTATAATTATTAATAATTTCTGACCAAATTCAAATAAAAATTCTACTTATATTGTAACTTAGGCTACTGTTATTTAATAATATTACCCACAAAATAGTTATTAAAAATATTTATAATAATATATTAATTATTGAAGATCTAATTTAAAACAGATTTTATTTAAACTTTCCGGTTAATTTTTTATTGGTTGAAATCCAAAATATATATATAATGGATAAGAATTGGTACGTAAAAGTCAATAAACCACATTTATTATCCGTCTTTTATCAATATTGTGATCATCTTAAAACATTTTTAGTAGTATTTTAAAAAAAATCTTAAACAGTGTTTTTTATCACTACTACTTACGTTAGTAATTTAACACAATGGTAGGTCGTAAATGTGTTGCCTACCTAAAAAAAGGATCTGAGATATCGACGGGACTGTAAGATTGGAAAAGATTAAAGATAAAGGTAAAAGGCTCTCTAGATCCTTTCACATTGAAAATTCTCCAACAATCCAACTTCTTTGGGACTACAGAACATGTTACAAACATATTTTTATAAATCCCATCCTATCCTATCCTACTATCCGATCCTATCCTATCCTACTAATATTATAAAAAGTATGTGTGTGTTTGTTACTCTTTCACGCAAAAACTACTGAACCAATTGCAATGAAATTTGGTACGTAGATAGCTGGACAACTGGAATAATATATAGGCAACTTTTTATCCCGATATTCCTACGGGATACGGACTTACGCGGGTGAGACCGCGGGGCGCAGCTAGTAAAATCTAATTTGAATCAATTGAGTTTGAATGAAGCAAATTAATTGAAAATAAATACTTTGAAATGTTCTCACGGCACGGAATTATGTTATATTTTTAAGTCAAACGTTGCGTTTCATTCATTCAGATGGTTTGTACAAAATATTACGATCAATTGGCTGGTACACTGAGTAAGTACAGTCGCGTTCAATATCGTTTTGTTTTTATAATCATTTTTGTTTATTTCTTGTTATCTATTATATTATTTTGGATTTTAATGCATAGTTTAACAGGATATATATTTCTTCGTAATTGTTTTCGATAACGGGTTGTATGGCATTTAATTGAATTGTAAAATATATAATTAAGTTACTCCCAGGTAACTCACTGCTAATTAATTAGTGTTGAAAAAGATCTGCATATTTAGTTACAATTATTATAAAGCATCAACGTTAGAGACGTAACAATGAAATAAATTAATTGAAAAATCAAGATGTCCGTGTGAACGCTCTGCTAGCCAATTTCGAGGTGCATTAATTGCAGCAAGTCTAGAATGTGTTGGTGCCGACAGTACCCTGAGGTGCTAAACGTTACAAAATGCGAGACCGACGGGCTGGCTCCAATGTTCGGCAATTAGCACGTGTCCATACCGGTTGCCATGACAACGCAATATTTGATACACCCCGCTAAGCAAACTAATTGGTTTCGAATGGAATGAGTTGTGACGTAATTAACGAACGAGTTAAAAATCAATGCCCTATATTTGGGTGGCATGAACTAGGTATAGTGTTAGGATGTGCAGTGTGTTTTTAATGAATATGTTACTGCATTATAGGCTTATTGATATGGAGATATTATCCAATTACATAGAATTGTAAGGCGATGATTCAGACACATTCAAAACTAGCTTGAACCGGTGATGTCACTCGCAGGGCATCCGAGTAAAAAGTAGCCTATGAGCTAATCCAGACTATCATTTATCTCTGTACCAAATTTCATACTGATACGTTAAGCTGTTTCCGCGTGAAAGAGTAACAAATGTCCATATATTCATACTTACTTAAAAGCTTTCGCATTAACAATATTAGTAGAAATACATAATAATATATTAAGTCATAATAATATTATATAATCGATTAGATATCAAAAGCTGTTTTCTTTTGTTACAGGCATGCTCAGATCTACATACGATCGGCCCGACCACGAACGTAAGCACTATTGCTATGTAATAAAATTTTAATGTATCAAGTTTTTATTATTGTGTTATACTTTTATATAGCTTTAAAACTAACTAGCTCAACAGCTGTTGTCCGCAGCTTCGCCCGCGTGGTCTAAATGAATTTTCATTTCATCCCCTTTTTTATCCCCTTGGGGGTAGAATTTATCGAAATCCTTATCTTTACCTTAATGCCTACGTCGCTACATCTATTTGCATGCCAAATTTCAGCCCGATCCGTCCAGTGGTTTTAGATGGGCGTTGAGAGATCACTGTGTGACTCAGTCATTTTTGAGTTATATATATTTAGAATTTCTTATGACAAACCCTACCTTCAATCTTATTAATCTGAATGTATGTTATCAGTCGTACTGGATTTTTATATACAAACAATTTTTATATTACATTAATTATTATTCAGATACTTTCTGACCCCGTATCAGGGTGGACGTAAAAAAAAGAAACAAAAAATCAATTTCTGCACACACCTGTACACGACACGTCACGTCACGTCACGAGAATGACGTGTAAATAAACCAACTAACACAGAAAGCCTCAGTTGGGTTCCTCAATTTTTCCCTTTACACAATACTGGATTCGGTTCGCTTCTGTGGAGCCTGTGAAACCCGTTGTCACAGTGTGACACCAAATAATTCTTTGGCCAATTGTTTGGATGAGTTTATATGAACATTTACTTTTTTGTTGACGGTATTTAACAGAAATCAATGTGTGTTGATAGTGACTATGAATAATTTTTACATTTGTGGTCTTAAGGCGAGACTCAATTGATTATTATTCACAGCCTCTCATTTATTGTTATATGCATAAGCAATTCGTGTATTGTTTTATTTATTGAAAAGTTGTTTTATTCGAAAACAGTTGTCTTATGTAGAAGCGGAAAATCGAATAACAAGGGTAGTCTACAGTACTTACGTCAGCATAACCTAATTTTCATATATATAAAGTTTGTAGCGTTTTTATTCACCAATAAATAGTTATCCAATTTTATAACATGATTTTTTACACTATGAAATAACCTTTTTCATTATGTGCAAAACATTTCTCTTGAACCACTATCTATTAAAAACCCCGCATCAAAATCCTTTGCGCACTTTTAAAGAATGTTACTATTTTACTTTATGAAGCTTATAAGTTTCATACACATGAGGCCAACAATTCCCATCCTCACATTTATATAACTCAGATTCGCGGGCAGCCGTTATCATAATTCACTTAGTTTATAATCTAAACTCTATCCTCAATTTACGTCAATTCTATAGCTCCAGAGTTCTCACAATGTTGAAATTAATTAAATTAATGGAATATTCCATAGGACGGCGATAATCTGAATGATTGCCGACTCGAAGATACTATTCAATATCGTCATAATCAATTTCGTACAGAACTTGTGCTCAAAACTATAAACTATGCTTTGAGAAGTAATTTTGCTGGAGCCGTTTCATTTCAGTTGGCCGATTTAGATTTGCGACGACTTACCAAGTTGTACCTAGATATTTTTAATCATGATCAAACGTATGTATAAAATCTTAGTGTTTCTTTATAAAAAATTACCAATATGTTCTTAAAATTGTAAATTTTACGAGTATCAAAGTGACAAATAACACAGTATACAGAAAGCTTCATGTATAAAAAGTTATACTAATATATACCAACCAACAATACCAGCTCCGGGTTCATTCCAGGCACAAGCTGAACTAGATCCTAGTGGCGGTACTTATTATTGCATTTATTTATTTTGTTTTTCTCTATGTATTTTTATATCACTCTGTATGAATATTTTTTCTTTCTTCTATAATGAGCTATACGTGACTTTAAGACTATGTCTACAGGAATAACTTATCCTTTGCATGCGACAGACATTTATTTGGCATTTTTAATAGCATCCACTTGTCACAGCAAAAACGTGCAATATATCAGTACTGTGGTCCTTAAGTATTATTACCAGCAACATTAGGGAACTCGACGACCGACGTCACCGATTGTTTAGTTACTATCGAGTTAGACAAGTTACCGTTCATGGTTTAAGCCAGTTTGAATGTTGAAGCGTTAACTATCCTGTTTGATGCGATTTTCGCGTATTATATTAGCTTTAATGCTCTATTTTATTAGTCACATTAGTTAAACGTGAATAGAAGTTTGGCGTTTATTATTATTATGCCAAAGACTCTAGTTCTCTGAGGTTTTGGGTTAGAAGGTGGGTAATTTTAGACATTTACTTTAAACGTAGGTCAAACCCAATTTATTCGTTATATGATCTCTTTATAATGGTTATTTTAGTACGGGAGGGATGTAAAATGAGTGAGAGAGTGAACAACTTATCGATACATTATAAAGCGTTTTGTAATTATTTCTATTGATATTGACGATGGAAATTTTGACATGAATGATGTATTTATGATATTTCTTACTTACTAAATAAAACAGGATTATGAATAATCTATACCTACTTATTCGATACTTTTAAAAGGACAAACAAATCAATAATAGGTTTATATAAAAAATAATAAATGGGCGCGTCTAATTTTAGTTAACACGATACAATGAGTTCGCGCGGAAGGAACGCCGGAATTCGTGCTAGCATCATAACTTCTCATTAATCTGTTATTAAATTCTAAAAACGCACTTAAATGCTGCAAAGGGGAATGTAATTCGGTTACATTTAACTGTTAGTAACGCGTTTCGTGGCGTTAAGGAATTCAATATTGTTTAATCCTAGGGGTACAAATATCATTTATATTTTTATGTTTCTTAACCATAAGAAATTTGGTAAATATGAATAATTGTCCGTACTGAAATATGTTTTTCAATATAGCATCAGTTAGTGTATACATAAAGGGCTTTATTACGCTTAGCTTCGCCATTTTACGAATTTCCAAAACTCACCTTATAGTGGTCTGAATGTAGAATTTGTCTGAGTGTCCCAAGGGTGCACTAACGAGGGATTTTTTTGCAATTTCCAGCAAGTTAGCCGGGGTGAAAGTTTCCTTGGCAATTTTGTGATTTCCAAAGAAAAATTTCGAGATATTGCACTTTATGTATTGCAATTTCTTCATTAATTATAGAAGCGAATTTAATACAATCGCATTGAAAAGCAGTTCCTTAGTTTATAGGGCGTATCATTCATTCCTACTAGATACTGTAATCCATTTTAAGTTTGCATGCTCTTTTCAATAACTAATCATGCTGCCACACTGAGTGAAACATACGTAACATCTTAATACCATGTTAACAACTAAATCAAGAATCACTAATTATTAATCGATTTGAACAAAATTCACTATTCCAACGTTGGAACTTCTAAAAACACTCAAAGTACATGATAATGTCCACCCTCATTCATTGAATATATATAAAACGAAGCTATTAATCATAAATATAAAGATGTTATTATTACAGGAAATTGGTAAAGTTGTTTGTAAATGAGGCCTATTGAGAGACACGATGTCGGCATAAGATACTGGGTAATGAGTTTCAAAGGGTATTCAAGCAGCGAGATTACATCTTTCCTATATAATATAGGGATATAATATACAAAGGTTTTATTGTTTCGTTAAAACTTTTGAAAGGCAAAGATGTCGTTAACGTATAATGTTTTATTAACTTTAATACAAAACTTATATGTATAGGTGTTAGTTTAACAAGTAACAAATATTTTCCATTCATTTTAAAATACTAAGTCATAATTATGGGCAATAAATAGATCGATACTTATATCATTACGATATTTACAAGTTGCTGCGTTTTTGTTTTCACAAAAAAATCAGCTCAAAACTTAAAGCAGCGACCAAGGATTACTCTGATCATTACTCTTATTCACCAGTTATAAATAGAATTACTTCACTCATTCATAATGAAAATATTTAGTTACCAAGCGCCAAGACTTAGTCGAGACAAAAAAACGGATCAACAAATTTTTATAGCCGCGAAACCAAATTATCCACCGGTATTTTTCCTCCAAGAAAACGGGGAAAAATTTAGTAAATTCCACGAACATTAAACCGGCAATATCAATATAAATTCTCACTCAGAACGGTTAAAATGAAAAAAGGATTCCAAACGACCACCTGAATCACTTTCCTAAGTAAGGGTGATGTCGTTTATAGCTCTTAGGCGAATTGTTGACGAGCGTTTGTTAGGTCGCTTACTGAAAGCGCGATTTTCAAAAAATATCATATTACCATTAGCCTAATTTACGCTGCAAGCTCTACTTATTTTGGGACTCATGGCGTTAGCAAAAGACTAAATATAATATTAAACTCAAACAATTATTTATTCAATAAGTCTTCTTATGCTTTTGAAATCGACATAACATAGTTTTAATATTTACCACCAGTTCGGAAAGCAGTTTATACATAGAAAAGCCAGCAAGAAACTGTACCTAGTTGCTCATTTAAAATATAATAAAAGAATACTATCTTTCTATATCGATATCGCCATAATTAATCTAGTGTGAGTTAATTAACTAAAGATTAATATCTAACAATTTTCTGGTTTTACTTTTCATTAATTATCCAATACAATTCATTGATTTTAATTTATATAAATGTCATATTTTAATACGTATTTGTTTACCCAGATATAACAAAATCCATCAGTATTATCACATACTAAAAATCGAGTAAAAAACTTATGTAAAGCATTCCATAAACAATTAGAACCATTGACGTCACCCGCGTTTTCCCGCCCGCCCCGGGCACACCTGTAAATCTGTTATCTATGTAACGATCGGACATTATCCCGGGATGGAGTGAATTTGCATTATTTTTTATCGTTCACTGACACTTGACGTTCGGGAATCTCCGTGGTACAATGGCGCGAGTTTCTATTTTATACTTAAAGAGATAAAAATTACTCGGTCATTATCGCGATTTATGGTGTTTTTTTGCGAAATTTCGACACGTTTTATTATAAGTGTTTCTGTAGAGCCTGCGTTGGCAATTTTAAAGGTTATAGGTAAAGTTTTAGAACTGCGTAAGTATATTTTTTCTTTTTGTAGGAATCGTGAACAAAATGTTATGCCAGTGTTATAAAATTCCATACATTATGCGGATTTTTATAATACGCAGTACGATATAACGTTCTTCCTATAAAAGTTTGTATATATGGAAATACAATGAATACATATCGAAATATATTGTATCGGTACTATTCTCTTTGTAGTTAAACTCTGTGAAATTGCTAAGCAATTACGTTGCATAAAATGTACTGTAAATTTTCCATTTTTATACCAAAAAAGTATAAATTATTGTATAAAATTATACGAGGTAGTTTTTATTAGTCGCTCAAATCAAACAAAACTTTTGTTCAGCTAACGGGGCGCTAATTGAAAAAAAAACCCCGCGAATACGATTTTAAAATATTCGTTTTTCAATAAAAACTAAAAGTTGTATCGGAATGAGTCCAGTTTAGTTTATCTTGCGACTCCGCTCATAACTTCGTTAAGAACTTTGCTATAATATTATTATTTTCCGCTCTTCGCCGCAAATATAGCTTAATAGTGATTTCATTTTGATTTTTGTCTAAATGAAAGATAATGTTTATAATGTACTCTTATTTAATTTCATTGACTATGATTATACTTAACGACAATTGTGTGCGATGCGTGGGAGAGCTGGAGATACGTTTCCCTTTCTTCACCCTTCCCAGTCCATTATTCCTGTCGTCAATACTTTTTTCATTCCATATGTATTAAAAGGGGATAGCTTATTTGCAGAGGCCCCGCCTCAGCAATTGTTCATGGGCAATGATGATCTCCTTCCATGAGGCGAACCTTCAGCTCAGTTGCCCGGTCTTTTACATAACATAATACATTACTTTCCATATCGTATAAGCTGATATAAATCTAAACAACAAATAACAATATCGCTTTTATCCTTAAATATATAATAACTAAGATAAGCAATGAAATAATAAAGGATAATGCAATAATAAATGGTCAGTAATTCTGATACAAAAAGAATGATCGTCGAAAATCCCATTAGCAAGTGGCACTATATGCGATTACACTTGAAATTCGTTTAATTAAAACAATCGACGACGTTCAAGTGAGCTTTAATTGTTAAACGAACGGTACCCGATTCGATTCCCATTGTTATGGTGTGTTATTTTATTCGATTGCGAAATATTAACGACTTTTATTCTTCCTTATTGCGTTGTGTGTTTTTGTGTATGAATATAATAAGGTTAATCACATAAATATAGAAGATATTGAGAGTTTTACATGTATTCGGAACATAAAAAAAAACAATATTCAGTCGTTTGTTGTTTCCTTGTGTTTAATGTTACGCTAGTGCAATACATTTAAAAATTTAAAAGTTTTTAACGAATTTTAAACGCGATTATAATACATTATATTATTACTATCACAACGAGCGTATTCACGGCGAGACTATAATATCATGTCTTGATGTCATACAAAAGTTGATGCCTGTGAACTACCTCCACCTGTTTCTCCGCAGTTGGTATGTTGAGTATTTTTCAGATGTTGGCAGTAGTGACTGACAGTGTCTTATAGTATTTTGGGTATGTTTACGTGGGGGCTTTGTATACATACTTCTCACGAAAGCATCACTAACCTTATACATTCCGCTACAAACGTAGAACGGGACCAATAATGCGACTGGACTACAAAATGACTGCAATTGGAAGCACGAGCAAAAAAATATTTCGCAAAAATCACAGCTCCATACGGCCGACTTTTTTGTTTGAACGGCAAATATATTTGTTGAAAACATTTGCCTGTGAAAAAATCCAACTGATTTTTTATTTTTCTTTCAATTGTATCGTTTGGGAGTTGCGCTTATTTATTTTTGTCTCGTTTCGTTTTATTGTGCGTAATGGAGACTCAATGGACTCGCTTTTCTGAGGGTAACTTGCATCAAAAACAATAATTTAATATGTAATATGATTAAATTCAGTATTCTGCAGATTTCGATTTACTAACTGTAGCCCCGCGGTTTTACCTATATACTACTAGATGCTATATAGCCTTCGTAAATAATACTAAACGTTAACTATTCGATACAAAATAATTTTTCAATTCGCACCTGTAATTCCTTGACATTAGTGCATTCACACAAACAAACAAACAAGTTCTTTCTCTTTTTCTTTCGTTGCTTTTTATCTTACGGATATATAACTAGAAGTACATTTTCACATTTACAAATTTGTATGACTGATACGGTATCGTAATGTACGTTATCCACTAATCTAAAATTGCTTTTTAATTTCAAAACAAATATAGTCATAACTCACTATATAAAACCATATACAAACTATCTATATAATATTATATTTGTATAACTGTAGCTATCATAACTAAATTCTCCCAAATACAAAAAACAAACTTATAAAATCAAAAAAATACACGCAAAATTTTTAACTTACAAATTCCACAATGCAGCATATGTTGCCCAATTCCGTAAAATTATGTAACCAGATATAGTGCCTGAAGTAACGTTACGCCAAGAATAACAAACGGAGTTCAAACTAAGCGTACACAAAATACTTTGTACTAACAATAAGTGCTCACTATTCCGAGTAATTTAAAGTCCCCGTTGTTGTCTCTCTCTAACGTATCAACGCGACTAGGATAGCACATAGTGTCGAGTTTCGTTTATTTAACTTTTCATAAATTTATTAATGGATATTGTAAGTATAATAATAAGAGTAGTTTATGCTTATCCGTGGATTTTAAAACTTGTTTTATTTTACGTGTATTTAATTAGATTTTCGTGTTTAGAAAATTCAGACACTAGAAAAAAATCGATCATTTAATGCTTATAAAAACTAAAAAAATATAGATTTTAATTCTACCAATACAAAAATTAATAGCTTTTTTAATTCTTTAGTAGTTTTAGTCAGCATTAAACTTATTCACGTAGATTAGACTCACATGTAACACATAAACAAGATGTATATGATAGGCTATGTGTTATGCGACCCCAAATCCACGTTTGCCAAATCGTTACAATGTTATCTGCTTGAAAGAGCATACCTACCCTCAAATTTCGAATTGATAGATGTGATATTTATAGACTAAAGAGGTAACAGATTACAATATTGATTACGTATCATATGAAACAATATATATTCAAATAACGCTTCAACGAGTCTTCAGCCTTATCAAGAATTTCGAGAGATTTTCATAGATCAAAGGTTAATAAACTATATCTTCCATTGTTCGCCCCGGTTTGGTTACCCGCGGAATCTTGGCGCCCTAATGAGGCGCTTCGCCCTACTACCAGCATAATTTTGGAATGAGAATTACGCTTTATTTGAGTTCCTATTGAAATTTGATAAAGCATAGACGGTCTTGGGTTTCATATTGTCGATGAATATGATTTTTATTTTGTATTAATAATTAGAGTAATTTTTTTGTTATTTCTGTTTCGATTGTCTTGCGACTGATGATACGTCAATATTAAGGTTTGATCACAGTTTTAGATGATCTTAAGATTCATATTTCAATATGTGTTAATTCATTGGCGTGATACATTGAAATTAAAATAAATGTTGTTTTAGCAATAAACATTCTGGTTTTAAATCATATCACCAATGCCTTTGCGGCATCTTCAGCAAAGGCAAGGAGGGATTTACAGCGAAATGACATTATCGAATATCTTATTCATCTCTCAAAAAAGCAACAATCAAATCTCTCCGCTCTGAGGATAACGCCGTTTGCTAATTAAATGCCCGAGCTCTCGCTGCCATACTTTCAGTTTTCATTTTATTTACAAAAACTTGGTATAATAAAGAAAATTTTCAATTATCCTCACGAAATATAGGAATAAATTCATTAAGTTCTTTCGTTTAAAACGAGAAATGGTACGAATGTATATTTATTCACAAATTATGATGCTATCAATGAATTATGATTAGATTGTCTGTATAAAACCCTTGTCAAGTAACAAACAAGGTACATAATCTTAGCATGACATTTGATATAGAAATTCCATAGTCCTATATTCATACATGTGGGTGTCGAATGAAAAAGTTTGTCTAACTGTAGAGATTTAGGGAGACAGTTTTGACCGATCGCACTGAATTCAATGTGAATCGCCGACTGGGCAAAACTGGGTCAATTACGTTGGTCGAATTGCTAGCTGGAGGATAATATTTTTATTTAAATGACATATCGAATAAAGTGTTACAATTCAAACATATTTATTGGTGGTAGCTTGTTTTGTATTGATTTCTTACTTAACAAATTTTTATCATTTGTGGGTAAAGCAAAACTAATTCCAATGGGGGAAAACTGATGGCGCTGGATGACATAGCTATTTTTCCCACACAGCTTCTGGTCCTAACATTATGTTAGATACAAAATTACAGAACCCTGTCTCTCACCTTTCAAAACATAGATATTATACACCAATATTCTATACTAGTATTGCGCCTGAGACTTCGTTCGAGTAATTCCCATTCCCATGAGATTTCCGGAATAATCTACTATTTTTTCTCTCCCTCGGGTCTCAAACTATACCTCTAGAACGTTTCATCCAAATCAGATCAGTGTTTAGGCGCCAGGATGAAACAGGCAGTGTTACATTCGCATATAAATATTAGTAGGAATAATATTACACATTAAATTATAAAGAAACATAAATAAAAATCTTTATTGAAATAATAATACTACAAAAACATGTCATGAGGCTCAATATGACAAGGATTTAACAACATTTTCACAGATTTTTAAAATACAACGCTCGGCAATAGGCATTAATAAGATCGATATAGAGACGCAATGTATATAATTGGTTCCTACAAATGACAGCGCAGTCGCGGAGCTATTAAAATGTTTTCGCGATACGAATTCGCTATTTAAGCACCAATTAAGGGCCCGCTAGCGTCAGATAGCACTGAATTCGCAACTCAATCGCAATTATTTTCCACTCACAAGAAAACTTGAAACGAACGTTAATTGTGGTCTCCGAGACTGAGGGGGCGTTTGTTACTGACGATGCGACGTTACTGTAATTGGAAAACGATATGTTCAAATGTAGGTTTCCTGCAAATACAGGGTTTTGTACGATATGTAAACGCACCTGCTGCTGAAACAGTCGTGTATTGCGTATATTTTTTAAGAAAATACAAATTTGCAAGAAGATTGATGTATCAATTTGATTATTAATTCATTATTTGTCTATTGCAAATAACTGCCATGAAAATCATCATTTAAAGATATTAATACTAAAAATTATCCTGTCACTCCTGTGTTTCCATGTGACGAGTACCGAAAAATATGCTTTTTAATTGTCGTATCGATATCGTGTCGTATAAAATCTCAATACAACACGCAGGAGGTGTGACGTCATTAGCAATCTTCGGAGCGCTTGTGCTACCGGCAAATTGGAGCAATTACAATGTGCCGTTGTTTCTACCCCAATACCCCACTGCCCCTGAGTCTTGCCCCTTTGAGTTCAGTGATTTTGTTAATTTGAGTGACAATTTATTAAGAAATTCTTTTGACAACTGTTGACGTCATCAAGTTCGTGGCGGACTGGTGTAAGCAATTTTTGAATGAAAATCTACTTAGTGTGTAATTCCATTTGAATGTATCGGTTTATTGCTGCAGCGGTCATTAATAACAATGTTACATGAGGTGTCAGTATCCACACCTACGACTCTAATCTATACTATAATTGCAATCATCTGTCCTGGTAAATTTACCGACGATATGTGTGTGACGACTTTTTGTTACTTAAGGAGGAAAATAAATTACTTCTGATACTGTAAATGCGAAAATTGCTTCTTCACGCTCAAACCACTGAGCCGATGTGGATGAAATTATTTATAGGAATAGTTTGAGTCTCTTACTTTTTATCCCGAAAATCCCAGTAAACGAAAACTGTACACGGAAAATCTCGCGATATTTATTTTTTCCTTTGGCATAGTGGGCGAAGCCGCGAGCAAAATGCTTGCTAGTAATAATGTTTTTGAAATTGAATATAGCATACATATCTATCATATTCGTTTATTTGTATATACTCATGATTGAATGATACCCCAAGAGCCATAATACACACTTGTCATATGAATATCTATATTGCCTCTGCTATAACGTTACAAAAACTGTTTTCCGCATCATTTATCCAATAGAATTATGTGCGCAAATGAAAATAATGGCCCCAGTAATTTTCTGTTAAGCAAAACTTCATAATAAATTTCATTAATTACATTTAAATGCAACATAAATTGTTTTATCTTAACTACCGACAATTTATAACGTTGAATTAATAAAAAAACTTCCAAACTGTGAAATGTAGGTCCACGCACAGATGGCGCCATGTGAATTATTAAGTAAATTTAAAAAAGAAATTTCAGCGTTCGTGTGAAATGGCGCGAACGAAATTTACTATTGCGATTGGCTCGCTTTAAATCGATCCATGTAACGTGTATTTATTATTATGGTTTAAATAATTCTACTCTAGTTACCTTTTATGCACTCTGGTTTGAATTTCACTGTTAGAAAAGTTGAGTACAGGTGTATGTGTATTTCTTTTTCTATCTATTTGTGTTTTGTTTTGTTTCTTCTAAAGCAAATATAACTAAGCAACTTTCATTAAATGAGAAAATCGACCATTACATAGCGGAAGTAATCGATTGCTTTGGCTCTAAATAAGAGTTTTGAGTTACGAGAAAATTTTATTTTAAATGTTTTTAACTGCACATATTTTAATAGAAAATTGTATATTCGTATTTATATTTGAGAGAGGATACGGCGGCAGACTTCTTGTAATTTTAATATTTTGACTATCACCTTCAGGTCATTTGCGAACATACAAAAAGTCATTTATAGAAAAGTGCATCATATTTTTTCTCCTCAATCTTATTTTCCAAAATAAGAGTAGTCAATGCCACGTATTGTTACATCAAATATGCTACTAACGCCATTGAAAAATACATAATAAAGTTGTATTTCTGTGATACCCGTTACTAACAAACCGAAAGTTTTGTAACTAATAGAGATAACCCTT